>NC_056729.1:215335349-215635349 GCF_019279795.1 Protopterus annectens | reverse complement strand
TTGGCTGCACTCAGTTCATTCTATGTGCCTTCAGTTATACATTACGTTCACATATCATGTGATAAAGTTCCTTATTACAGTATGTGTGCAATGCCACTTTGTCTACATACAATGGCTTTCATGATCAGTCTACTCTGACCTGTTTGCTAATAATGTCCCTCACATTGGCTCAGAGTGGAAACCTGATGCACATCCACTCTCACTAGGAACCCACCCGTGACTCCAAACACTGCTTATGATTGTGTCATTGGGTCAATACCCATGGCCTGCACTAATGCTTCCAGTGTTTCTGGGACATTGACCTATCACATAACTGCAAAAATCAGTTTCCAGGGGACTGTGTCATATACTTTCTCCATGTCTAGAAATGTGCAGTTGGTCTCTTTCCTCATCTCCATGGTCTTCATCACCATTTGGCTTATTGCAAACATTGGGTCAGTTGTACTGCATCCTGATCTGAATATAAACTTCTCACCTCCAATCATACTCCCTGCTTCTCAGTGTAATAATGTAGCAATTATTTACTCCAGTACTTTCATACAGTGTGATATGAGTTTGATACTTCTGTACTGTGCATAGTTGTAAACTGACATCTTCATTAACCACCTTCGTGTTAGTTTCTAGATGGGTTTGGGGTGTTGTGTCACCTATCACCATCTCTCTTGATTCAGTGCTACTCTCCTTCCTTATTCAACAGCCATACATGACAGCTGCAGGTCTTTTCTCACAAAATCTTTGCAATTCTGTGCTGGGCATCCTAGTTTCCTTTTTCTCTCTTCCTGTTTGTCACAATCATCTTCACAAGATTGTCTTCTGATTTTTGCAGATATGCCCAAACTACTGTAATGTATTGTCTTTCACCTTCTCTGTAATTGGAGCTGGTTTGGCTTCTGCTCTGATGTCCTCATTTCTTCATCTAACAGTGTGCATCCTAGCACCCATTTCAGGTGCTTCACCTCCATCACCTGTAGCTTCTTCAACTGCTCTGCCTTTACTGCACAGATTTTGTACCATACAGTTGTACTGGTTGCAGCACTGTTTTAGACAGCTTACTTTTCCTCCTTTGGCATTCTTCTCTTCATTAAGACTTCCCTTCTCTTCAATCACCTCTTCCAGATATGTTAGCCTGTTCCACAGTTTTCCCTTCATAGAACAAGAGCACTCATTCATCTACCTACTTAACTGAATAAACTACTTGAAACTTCAACAAGGTGTATTTATTCCTTCCACAAGGAGGGTATCAGAGTCTTCTAGATCTGCTAGCTAAAGTGATTTTATCGGGACTAATCCTTTGTTCTCTGCTTTTAATTTTCATCTTCAACTGACTCCCACCATTTGCTGCCATTACAACTGTTTTACATGTACAGATTTTCATCCCATGTACCTTCAGTTTTGCATTCCATTCCCTTATCACTAGATGAAGTTCAGAATCTGTCTTTAATACCACATCATCTGTATACAGCAGCTTTTCTGATCTGCACCCTCTGGCCTGTTTGCTCATGTAGTCCATCACAAGTATGAACAGCAGTGGGCTCAGAACACTGACACTATAATGCTTATTCTCCTGTCAGCTGGATACTTTTTTTGTCTCTGTCCCATGATGATTGCCCTTTGGAGCCATCTGTCCCCTAACTCACCTAACATCTTGATATCTACAGTCACTTAATCTAAACCTGCTGCTTTCACTTGCTTCATTTTTTGTAGTACTCATCATCATCTTCTTTTGGCTGTACCCATTAGGGATTGCCACAGCAGATCATCTGTTTCCATTTCTTCCTGTCCTCTACATCTTGCTCTGCCACACCAACCACCTGCATGTCCTCTCTCACCACATCCATAAACCTTATCTTAGGCCTTCCTCTTTTCCTGTTACCTGGTAGCTTCATCCTTAGCATCTTTTTCCCAATATACTCAGCATCCCTCCTCAGCACATGTCCAAACCAATGTAATCTTGCCTCTCTAGCTTTGTCTACAAACCTTCCAACCTGTAGTGCTATTCGTACTTATTCTAGAACATTTTGTCTCATTTTCATTGTAGGCAATGAATAGGACTGTACAGCTCCCGTGGGACTTTCTTCTGTCAGAATCTACTAGAAGAACTCCATCCAGCTGTCACTAATTTCTTCTGTAATAGAGAGCAAACTGTTGCTGGCATCCATTATGAATGGTGCCTGATGATCTGTTTTATCTTTCTGCCATTCCCTTGCAACCTGACAAAGTTTCTTTGTGTCATCTGCTGAATCACTTTCCAAAAGCAGGTAGAGTTTTCTTTGATATCTTATTATTTCCCATTGTAGCTGCTGTCTTGCCCTCTTTGTCTTCCAACTAGTATTCTTTCTTAGCCTGATCAATCTTTTGTACCTCTTACATCTTCCTGCATTCGTTTTTTTCTTTTTATAGGTTCATAGTTAGGTACTAGGCTATTAGACCTAGGGCCTATATAAGGCTAGCCAAAGGGACCCTGGCTTTTGCCACCCAAGAAAATTATTTTCCTGTGCCACTGTCGAGCAGAGCCACAGAAGTGATCCTCGGGGTGAATTTCCTATCTCCCATCCAATCATCAAGATTTTTCTTGAACAGTGCTAATGAGGAGCTTTGTTTGATATAGATAGGTAGTTTGTTCCAGAGTATGGGAAGTCTCTAGGACAGGAATCTATCCCTCCAGCATGTTCTGTTTATGACAAGGTTTAGGTCCCTAGAGCATGTAGCTCGTAGGGATTGGGATTTCTTTAAGTGGAGCATGTCTAAAAGCTCTGGGTTTGACATAGCTTTGTGTGTTAGGCAAAGATCGCCTCTGAGTAGGCGATATGCAACGGAGTAAAGCTGCAGTTTTTTGAGACGGTCTGCATAGGGCATCTCTTTGAGGCCAGTAATCCTCTTTGTGAGGTATTTCTGTGGCCTTTCCAGTTGTTGTAGATGTCTTGTGAGGTACATACCAAAAGGGGCATTGTACTCTATAATGGGTCTAATGAATGACGAGTAGAGGGGAACAATGACCTCTTTTTTCCTGGATGAGAAACCTTTTGTGATGAGGTGTGCCACATAGAAGGATTTCCTGACTACTGTGGCAATGTGATTATCAAAGGAGAGACTACTGTCCACCTGTGTCCCAAGGTCTCTTATCACACTTTCAGTGTTAAGTAGACAACCACCTATGTGGTAGTTCATGGGTACTGAGTTTTTACCAAAGAGAATGACAATGCACTTTTTGGCATTGAGCTTGAGGCCATGGCTTTGACACCAGGCATCTGTCTCAGCAAGGACCTTTTGTAGGATGTCCACATCTTTTGGAGTTTTGATTATGGCTCCTGGTTTGCAGTCATCTGCGAACTTCATTAGCCAAAGACTTTCTGTGTTGGCCTGTACTTCAGTGAAGTAGATACCAAACAGGAGAGGACCCAGGACTGAACCCTGTGGTACTCCACTTGTCACTGGTCTGAAGCTGGATTTGGAGTCTGCTACTTTCACAGTGTGGGTTCTGTCAGTGAGCCAGTTGGCAACCCATCTTGTGACATAGGGATTTATACCTAGTTTAGTGAGTTTATCTATAATTCCAGAGTGGGGGATGGTGTCAAAAGCCTTGGTGAGCTCTAGATAGGCTGTGTGAACCACCTTACCCTCATCTACGGCTTTGGTGACTGCTTCAAAGAAGTCTATCAGGTTTAGGAGACATGATCTGCCTTTTACAAACCCGACCTGGGTGAGGTCCTGAGTTTGGAGATTACCAATGTCATCGTTTATATGTTCCATGATGATACGCTCCATAGCCTTGCAGACCAGGCTCGTTAGGCTAATTGGGCAGTAGTTTCCGGGGTCTGTGGTGGCTCCCCCTTTGTGGAGTGGGATAACTGTCATTGTGCGCCATTCAGTGGGCACATAGCCTGAGGTGAGGCTATGATTGAACATGGTACTTAGGTGGGGTGCCAGTTCATTCTGTAGTTCATGTAGAACACAGCCTGGGATGTCGTCAGGTCCCATGGATGCTGTGTTCTTGGCTTTGGATAGTGTGTTTTTTTACCTGTGCAGCCGTGATGACAGGAACTTTGCATTCTTCTGGTATAGAGATGGGCCCTTTAGGGGATGACAGAGGGGTAAAGTTAGCACTGAACCTATCTGCCAGGATGTTGGCAATATCCGTTGGTTCTGTATATTTAGTGCCATTGTGCTGTAACTCAAAGCAGATCTGAGTGTTGCCATTGAGATTCTTGACATAGCTATAGAATGCTTTGTGGTTGTCTTTAGAGTCAGTGGCAATTTTGTTTTCATAACTAGCTTTGGAGGATTTTATGAGCGATCTCAGCTTCTTACTGAACCTGACCAGGGAGTTTCTCCAATCATGGGATTTTATTCTTTTTTGCAACAGTTTCTTTCTTCTTTTGTAGAGTTTGTTTATGGCAGGGGACCACCAGATTGGCTTCCTTTTTTTGGAGGATAGCATCTTGGTTCTGTTAGGGATTGCACGATCCATGCACTCATGTAAGTGCTTATAAAGTGCATTTGTGTAGGATTCAGCAGTCATACCTCTATTGTCCATCAGCATGGGTGTCGTGAAGTTTGCCACTTCTGTCTTAAGAAGCGTGAAGTTGGCTTTGGAGAAATTTTTTACTGTGGTTTCCCTAATGGGGGGTGGGGGAGGGATGTGGATGTCTAGGGTGATTAGCTTATGGTCGGATCTGAGCAACGAGGAACTGATCTCTGGTGTGGAGCACCAGTTGCCCATGTTGGTAATAACCAGGTCTAGGATATTGCTGCCCCTGGTGGGGGTGTGGATAAGTTGATCCATGGCATTGGAATTTATGAATTCCAGAAAACGTTGAGCACAAGAGTTGGTACATGAGTAATTATCCCAGTTAATGGTAGGGTAGTTGAAATCACCCATTATTAGGGTGTTAGGTTGTACCCTAATATTTTCCAGTGTATTAAGAAATGAGGAGTGGGAATCCTGGGGCATAGTGGGGGATCTGTAGGAAGCTACAATTTGGATTGCGGTCTTGCCCAGAGTTAATTGCACTTGGATAATCTTGGATGCATTATGCTGAGCAACTAGCCTGGAGGTGTGGATATCCTTAATGAATATGGACATGCCTCCGCCTTTAGTGTTTCGGTCCAGGTTAGGTGGCAAAAAGGTGTGGTATGAATTATAGCCTGGTAACGCAGGGGTACTCTCTGGAGCCTTGAACCAGGTCTCTGTCACTGCACAGATGTCGATGTTCTCCATTTTAAGGTGTGCCTCGAGAGAGTGCATTTTGAGGTTTAGACTTCTAGCATTGAGTAGCAATACCCTCAGATTCTTCTTGCCTGTACCTGTTAGGGTGGTGAATTTGTCATTTGAACCTTGCCTAAAAAAGGCACTATAGGGGTGGCTATTGCCTTAGCCAGTATCCCGAATCCCAGGGGCGACAGGTGCAGGCCATCTCTGGCAAAGCATCGTGGCTTGTCGATCATGTCATCCCAGGCAGACAGATACTGGATCCCCTAGAATGATACCAGAAGCTTAGCCAATTGTTGAAGTCAATCATTTTGTCCTTGTACTGTGATATCATTCTGGGTGATGGCAGGATGCTACTCAGGGCAAGGGTCATACCTGCCTGGGCTACAAGATCAGACAGCTCCTCCATGTCCCTTTTCATGTAGTCCAAGGAGGTACATCTCAGGTCATTCACACCAACATAGACAATGACAGAGTCATATTTGTACTTGCTATGGAGTGACCTGAGTGCATGTGTTATGTGGCGGATCCTGGCACCCGACAGGCAGCTGACAGTAACTTTCTCCTTGTTTAGCCTGGTGAGTGGAACATCAGTGTGCCTGACTATAGAGTCACCTATAACTAGAGTGTTGGGTATGTTGTTATGCTTTATGGGCTGTGGTTGAGTGGCACACTGAGTTTGTGGGCTATGTGTCATTTGGGTTGTGTTATAACTTGGACTTCTGCATTTCATTTCACAGCCAGTTTTCCTAATGGGCTTTATTACCGCAATTAGCTCAATTACATATATGCTGTATAGTCTTAACAGATGTTCTTTTGAGACACTAAAAGTGTTCTTCAACTCCACCTCTTTCCTTTTCTGCCTGAGTTGCTACAGACCTGAATATTTCTTTGAACCCTCGTGCTTTCAAACCTCCAGTCAACTTACAGGTCTTCTGTCTAATGTCCGTTCAGCTTTGTGCCTTCTTCAGCCATTGCTTGCAGCTGTGGTTTATGTTTGGTGAAACAGTTTCACTGGGAATGACTTATCAATCTCTGATTGTACCCCAATCCACTTTCTGTACTAGGAGGAAGTCTACTTGGGGTGCATGTTGACCACTCATGTATGTGATTTTGTAATTGCCTCTTTCTTGGTGAATCAGCTATTGACAAGCACCAAACTATTTGCCTGACAGAAGTCTATTAATGGCCTCTCCTTCTTTATTCCTGTTATCCCACCCGTATGGATATAAGCAGTCCTCATACTCTGTTCTGTCTGGTGCATTATGAACACTAATGTCCTCCACTATCAACACTTTTTTTCCCACTTTATGTAATAAGTCCTGCAAGTGCTGCCTGAATGCATTTTTTACTCACCATCAAAGCCATGCTGTGTGGTATAAGCTGATTTTATGGATATCTTTTGTAGGGTGTCCTTTCAAAGTGAATTTACTGCACTGCCCTTCTGTTTTGTGTCTTGCATGCACAGAATGTCCCGTGTCCAACTTACCATCATGTCACTCACATTTCCAAACTGTGTCTACTTAGTGAATCTATATTCAGTTTGACTGACTTTAATTTCCACCTTTTGTTCAACAGAGCTGTCTCTATTAACACAGGCTGGCTAGGTGAAAACTGGCTTGCAGTAGTTTATTGGCAAAGGGCTGCTGAGCTTAAAGGCTAGCCTGATATACCCAATAGGTCAGGAAATCAACAAATATGACAACAGCAGATACCCATGCTGATTTGTGGTATCATCAGAGTTGTTTTTAGAGCACTAAGTGGCTAGCACTGACACTGGTCACTCTCTGTAGTGCATGCTATCCTGTCTAGAGAATGCTCCTCATAACATTTGATACCTAAAGTGGTTCATCTACTCAACTCTTCCAACTACCTAGAGTTTATGTTCCTGTCCACATCTCCATTATATTTTGGATGTATTCTATTTGTATATCTCTCAAATTCAACTTGGAAATTTGAAGGATGGGCTTAAATCCTCCATTCTTGGGTGGAATGCCCAGCATGTTTTTCATATTTTGGGAGGTGGAAGTAGGAGTCCCACACAGACACAGGAAGAACATGCAAACAGCACACAAATGGTGACACTGGAGGTCATGGTCAAACCTAGTACTTTGTGTTTGTGAGGTGACAGCACTATATCATTATCTGAGCTGTGTCCTAGAATAAATAGTCAAAGTCAAAGCAAACTTTATCGTCGATCAGATATACACAGCAGTGCAAGCTGAATGAAATTACATTGCTTTGGTCCCTGTGCAAGACATAACAAAGAACACATAGTTTGAATGAGAGTAAGACTAATGCACATACAGTAATAATTAAAATAACACAATAAAGTACCACAATTGGACAGGAAGATATTAGATAGTAAGTATTGCAAGACAATGACTTCACATTGTGATTGCTTAGAATATTGCCCTTCATCAGTTGTAGTATGATATATTCTGATGTTCATATTGCACATGTATGGAGTGGTGACTCACTCCTGATTATTGCACAGGGGCGGCCCATGCTATCGGGCTGCCGGACTGCAGCCCCCTCAACCAAAAAAAAAAAAAAGAAAAAAAAGAAAGAAAAAAGAAAAAAAATATTTTAAAATTCATGACTCACATGCGCAGTAGTCTAGACTACTATGAATCCATCATGCTGCGATGCCTCGCGGCAGTAATCCAGGTAGGGGAACAGGGGAACATAGGAGATGTGCACTTTAAACACCACAGACTCGCTTGGCCGGGACCGGACTGCAACAGCAGCAGTTTATGGGGAATGGGCAGCAAGGACAGGTAAGTGTGTTATTTATTTTAGTCTAGAATGGTAGGGAAGTGTGAATGAATATTTGAATGGCCTGGTGTGTGTGTTTACTAGGAAGTGTGTGAATGAATATTTGAATGGCCTGGTGTGTGTGTTTACTGTTTAGTAGGGAAGTGTGTGAATGAATATTTGAATGAATGGCCTGGTGTATGTGTTTACTGTTTAGTAGGGAAGTGTGTGAATGAATATTTGAATGAATGGCCTGGTGTGTGTGTTTACTGTTTAGTAGGGAAGTGTGTGAATGAATATTTGAATGAATGGCCTGGTGTGTGTGTTTACTGTTTAGTAGGGAAGTGTGTGAATGAATATTTGAATGAATGGCCTGGTGTGTGTGTTTACTGTTAGTAGGGAAGTGTGTGAATGAATATTTGAATGAATGGCCTGGTGTGTGTGTTTACTGTTTAGTAGGGAAGTGTGTGAATGAATATTTGAATGAATGGCCTGGTGTGTGTGTTCCCTGTTTAGTAGGGAAGTGTGTGAATGAATATTTGAATGAATGGCCTGGTGTGTGTGTTCCCTGTTTAGTAGGGAAGTGTGTGAATGAATATTTGAATGAATGGCCTGGTGTGTGTGTTCCCTGTTTAGTAGGGAAGTGTGTGAATGAATATTTGAATGAATGGCCTGGTGTGTGTGTGTTCCCTGTTTAGTAGGGAAGTGTGTGAATGAATATTTGAATGAATGGCCTGGTGTGTGTCTTCCCTGTTTAGCAGGGAAGTGTGTGAATGAATATTTGAATGAATGGCCTGGTGTGTGTGTGTGTACTGTTTAGTAGGGAAGTGTGTGAATGAATATTTGAATGAATGGCCTGGTGTGTGTGTGTACTGTTTAGTAGGGAAGTGTGTGAATGAATATTTGAATGAATGGCCTGGTGTGCGTACTGTTTAGTAGGGAAGTGTGTGAATGAATATTTGAATGAATGGCCTGGTGTGTGTGTACTGTTTAGTAGGGAAGTGTGTGAATGAATATTTGAATGAATGGCCTGGTGTGTGTGTTTACTGTTTAGTAGGGAAGTGTGTGAATGAATATTTGAATGAATGGCCTGGTGTGTGTGTTTACTGTTTAGTAGGGAAGTGTGTGAATGAATATTTGAATGAATGCCTGGTGTGTGTGTACTGGGAAGTGTGTGAATGAATATTTGAATGAATGGCCTGGTGTGTGTGTTTACTGTTTAGTAGGGAAGTGTGAATGAATATTTGAATGAATGGCCTGGTGTGTGTGTTTACTGTTTAGTAGGGAAGTGTGTGAATTAATATTTGAATGAATGGCCTGGTGTGTGTGTTTACTGTTTAGTAGGGAAGTGTGTGAATGAATATTTGAATGAATGGCCTGGTGTGTGTGTTTACTGTTTAGTAGGGAAGTGTGTGAATGAATATTTGAATGAATGGCCTGGTGTGTGTGTTTACTGTTTAGTAGGGAAGTGTGTGAATGAATATTTGAATGAATGGCCTGGTGTGTGTGTTTACTGTTTAGTAGGGAAGTGTGTGATTGAATATTTGAATGAATGGCCTGGTGTTTGTGTTTACTGTTTAGTAGGGAAGTGTGTGAATGAATATTTGAATGAATGGCCTGGTGTGTGTGTTTACTGTTTAGTAGGGAAGTGTGTGAATGAATATTTGAATGAATGGCCTGGTGTGTGTGTTTACTGTTTAGTAGGGAAGTGTGTGAATTAATATTTGAATGAATGGCCTGGTGTGTGTGTTTCCTGTTTAGTAGGGAAGTGTGTGAATGAATATTTGAATGAATGGCCTGGTGTGTGTGTTTACTGTTTAGTAGGGAAGTGTGTGAATGAATATTTGAATGAATGGCCTGTGTGTGTGTTTGTGTGTGTGTGTGTGTGAGAAAATGCCCCAGGTGTTCATGGTGGTGTAGTAGGGAATACCTCAGGCTTGAACCCTGTACCCTGTATGCAGGTGTTAAAGACTTGAGTCCTACCCACCACCATTTGTAAAAATGCAGATTTTTGCCTCATATTTGATCTGATCTGTTCCTCATAATATCTGTGGTTTGTAAATGTTTTAATGCTTGATATTTTATGGTGTAGTAGTAGCATTGTTGCCTCACTGCTGCAGGTTCTCAGGTTTGATTCTTGGCTGGGGTTCCTTCTTTGTGGGGTCTGTATCTTCTCCCTGTGTTTGTGTGAGTTTGCTTTTGTGTCCTCCCATGTTACAAAGACATGTCTGCATTATTTCTTCCTGGGCCTCTGCTGAAAATTGTTTTTTTGTTCCAAGTCAGACTGTCCTGATTAACAAATGTTAAATAAAATTGACAGGCATTTGAATTTCAGACTACAGGTTTCTGAATGTTTAATTCCTTGCATAATTGATGGTGCAATGGTAGTATTGTTGCCTCACAGCTATAGGTTTTCTGGTTTGATTCTTGGTTGGGGTGGCTTATGTGTGGAGTCTGCATCTCCTCCCTGTGTTTGTGTGGATTTGCTCTGGTGCCCTGCCATTTTACAAAGACGTGTCTGGTATTAATCCCTCGCTCTGCTGAAAATTGGTTTTGTTCTGTCCGCAGTAAAATTGACCGGCATTTGAATTTCAAACTTCATGTTCTTCAGAATACATAGTAGCACAACCTTTTTTCTAGCAATTTTCTAAGTTTATAAGATGAATATTTTAAATTGCCCCCTATTTTTGGGACTGTAGTCCCCATTATTGGCTTAAGCCCAGGTTTTTGTGCTAAGGTTGACAGCTATGGCAAGAACTGAATTCACTGAATATGTTTGAGGGCTATATTCCTCATTACTGGGTTTGTCCAGGTGTTTTGTACTAAGAGGTTGACAGCTATGGTGAGAACTGAATTCACTAAATGATAGCCATTTAAGTTTCAGTCTTCCTCTCTTTTACAAAGCAGCTGATGTGGCGAGTGGTATGTTACTCTGACTGTTTTTTGCTCTGGGACCTTGGCAGAAAAATATATGTTGGCAATACGAAACTTTCCAAGATTATACAAGCAAAGTTTAATGTGTCCCTGGTTTTGGGCTTTGACCCCCATGCAGTTGAGTATTGAGTAGATTTTACAAGGAGCTGAGAGCTGCAGGGGAATAGAAGTTTACTGCTATGCCTAGTAAATACTATAGCACAACAGGTTGTGTACTTGCTTTTGATGCAGAAGGCTGTGGGTTCTACTCCCACAAGGTGGATGCTGCCATACTCAATGTTCTCCTTGGTGAAGATACTAACTATGAGTTCGTTATCAGTTTGCCATCCATTTCCTCTTGCAATATTATTACTAGCTTATCATTTTTTTAATGTAATATAGGCAATTTATTCCTGAGGGGCAACAGACACTTTATTTTTCGATGAAACCATGAAATATAAAGGTGATTGCTAGCAGCAACCGCTTCATTAGTTACATA
Organism: Protopterus annectens; assembly: GCF_019279795.1. NCBI lineage: Eukaryota > Metazoa > Chordata > Ceratodontiformes > Protopteridae > Protopterus > Protopterus annectens. The sequence continues at coordinate 215,623,971 of NC_056729.1, read as the reverse complement.
TTTCTTTAATGTGGAATGATTTAGATGACTTACTTCCGAAATTGTGCATATTTACTGATAATGGACTGTAGAATTGTGCATATTTACTGATAAAGGTGGACTGTAGAATTGTGCATATTTACTGATAATGGTGGACTGTAGAATTGTGCATATTTACTAATAATGGTGGACTGTGGAATTGTGCATATTTACTAATAATGGTGGACTGTAGAATTGTGCATATTTACTAATAATGGTGGACTGTAGAATTGTGTATATTTACTAATAATGGTGGACTGTGGAAGTCTGAGTAGACTTTTTTTATGATAAATGTTCTCAACTGGGCAGTTTTGCCATTATGGGTGCATATGGTTTGTTTCATTGCTTACTGGAAAAATGTTCAAAACAAATTTAAAACACCCTCTAACAAGTGTACTGTATTGTACAAGGAATATAATTTTAGTACAATGAGGAAGGTGTATCAAAGAGCACATGTATGTTTCATATGCAAGGGGCCTATGATTCGAAAACAGCCCAAAATTAATCTTTATCTGCCACTGGCAAAATGTATTTTCTTTGAATGTGGGTTTCAATGCTGTTTCAATGAATGTGAGTTTCAAGGGCAGAGAAGTTTTAATGCTAAGTTTTCATTGTGAGACTGCATTGCTTTGTTTAACAGATGACTTGGTGTTTGTGCTGTAAAATACAAAATAAAACTTTCAAAATGAAGTCCAACTTATCATAGAAGTAAAGCAGTATGCACATTAGTGTTTATGGTAAATGGAGTGAAATAGCCAAGTAATGGTTCATTGGAATGGCTGCAGAGGCTCCATTCAACAATTATTTTGTCAGGGGGGGGGGAAGGGCAGCAAACTCAGACAGGCCCAGCTGAACTATACCTCCCAACTGTCCAGATTTTCAAAGAATGAATAGATTTTTGCTTCTTATTTTTAGTTTGTTCATAAAATTTGTAGTTTTAATTCCTAAATGATTTGCCAGAAGTCACTAAATAAAGTTTCAGACTTCATAACCTTCAGAAAAATGCATGTTAAAGTAAGAGCTGTTCTATCAACTTTCTCAATTTATACAAGAGCAGTTTTTAGTACTGTTTACATGTGCCCCCAATATATTTGGCCTTGTTCAGATTTACTGCATTAACAGGTTGAGAGGTACGTGCAAATAAATTGCTTTATAGAATTAGGCATAGCCAACCTCTCAACTGTCCCCAATTTTTGGCTCAAAATGTTGCTCTTCCCCCTAATAATCCTTAAAATAGCAATTTTGGAAGAAAACATGGAGGGTTTACAATTAAGAAATAACTGTAATAATCAAAGTTATCGATTACTTGAAATGCATGTAGATTCTTTCATTTTGTCAGCTGCTCAAGGTAGCAGTACTAATATTAAAGTGTCCCTTCTTTGACAGGTAGCAGCTGTATTGTGTGTCTATGTTATATTTTGCATCACATTTTTGGTCCATTTTTCATAAAATTGTGTTTTTGGCAAATAGTGACAAATCACTAAAGACTGAAGTTAGAAAATGACAGACATTTGAGTTTCAGATTTTATACCCTTCAGAAAATTCATACTAATGCAAGACCTATTCTATTATCTTTCTAAGTTTATTAGAGCAATATTTAAAAATTGTCCTTATTGTTGGGCCTTTGTCCCACTTCTGTGTATGGCTTTGTCCAGATTTCTTGCTCTTGAGGTTGAGAGGTATGACAAATGAAATGTGTCAAGGCCATCACAGTCAGCCAGAGAGATTTCAAATTGTGACATGCTTGTTGCACCCCACTCCCCCATGTAGTGACTCTGGATGTGCCCAAGCAAGGCAAGGAGTAGTTGTATCTACCTTGGATGGGGAGGACACGCTGCATAAGTACTACAGTGGCTTTTCATCTGTCCTTGATTTTGCAGAATGGTCTGGTTTCTGTCATATTTTTGTACTGTTGATTTATGCTTATTACTCAGTGCCTGTTGCTCTGTGTTTAAGTAGCAATGCTTTAATGACCATAAGGTAAGCTTGTCTGAAATCGTAAGATGCAAGTAAGCTTTAATAAGCATAATGTTAAAGAATTGCCAACATTGAAAGCCTTTCTGTTGTTGCCATGCAGAGAATACTTGACTAGATAATGTATAAGCCTTGGGTATTAAAGGACAGGATTCCATTATTTTAAAAAGCTCATTACACTTGTTGGAGACTTCCAGTCATCTCTACCGACTTTACCCGTAAACTAAACAGAATGCCAATCATGTGTGGTCCATAACCTGTACAGTAATCTTTTAAGCAATGTATCTTGAGCTTGTTTCTTGCTTCATTTTTTACTTTTATCATGTTTTCCCCATGAAACAAGTTGTCAGGCAGCAGGTCTTTTTTGGATAAGAAAAATTTTTACAAGTGGGGGCATCACATAGATTTCTACTTTCAGCATGTTACTTGACTGGCATTCCAGTAATGTATTTAAAAAGTAATTTATTTTTTCATGCCTCACAACCTTTTGTTTCCATCTAGATATTAAGTAAGCTGTCATGCAGCCAATGCATTGAAATATTTTTATTCTTCTACACTTATTTTTGTCTTGATTGGACTTTCATAATGATGGTTTGCCACCCAGGGCAGCGTATTTAATTAAAGTTAGTTTTTTGTGGTTTTGTGCATAGCTCCTCCACTTTATGGTTGACCACACCCCTTCCCCTTGACCCCACCCATTCAGCTGTCTCCTGCAGCCCCCCTGTGATTTGAAGTCACCAGCCGCCACTGTTATTGCACATTCAGGAAATAATAGCATAAGAAATCAGGCTAACTGTACCAGTTATTGAAGCAATTTGCCAGACATGTACTTACTTCCATGGCTGAAACAATTTTTATAATGACTTGTGATTTCTACATATTATAAAACAAATACATGATTTCCAAAAGTACATTGATTGCAGTGGTTATCACAATTTTTATAACCACTAGTGATTTGCAGAGATTATAACAACATTTTGATCCAATGTTGTTATATGTGTGTAAGCGTCCCAGTATAAAGACTGCGTTGTGAGAAAAGAAAGTATTTAAAATGTTTATTTTAGAGGCAAGTTGTAATGTGTTCATATGACAGGTTATTCTTATCATCCAGAGCTTTTCTTCCATAAACATGCATCCTTAAGTAAATAATCCTTATGTTTTTTTTTAATTAAAGATTTCAGTTTGGCAAAGAAATACAAGCTCACATCTAAGGCATTATTTTACTTTAGTTTTGAAAAGGTATGTATAAACACTACCTGGATTTATTAACAATAGTGTAGGCTTCTCATGAAGAATATTCAATTGAAGCATGGTAGCGTGATGAGCACCAGCGGCATAGCTCTCATCTTCTTAGAGCAAGAAATCTGGACAAAGCAATAAATAATGGGGGGACAAATGCCCAGAAATAGGGGCACTTTTTAAATACTGCTCTTACAAGTTTAGAAAATTAATAGAATAACAGGTTTTGCATGACTTCAGCCCTCAGTGATTTGTCAGAAAACCACAATTTTATGAGAAACAGACCAAAAAGATGAGGCAAAAATATGGACAATCTGCGAAAATCTGTACAGTTGAGAGGTATGAGCAGCGGTCATTAAATATGTATATTGCTCATTATGCTTACTCATTTATAAGGTTTTTTTGCAGCCAGCAAAAGTGTTGGTAGCCATGAGAAGGTGCAGAGAAGCTCAAGCACACATTTTAAACAAAACGGCCTTCATGTAGGCAAACCTATGATATGAGCATGCATGGACAGCTTATATGATGTAAGGACAAGTTGATTAAAAGAATTAAGATGCAAGGGAAATTAACTGTGAAGATTGTACACATAATACAATGGCATTAGTGCAGCAACATGGAGAAACTGTACACAGATAATGCAGTCAAATGTGCTTATGTCACAAAGAAACATGTTTAACATAAATACTTCCATATTGATGTCATAACAGTTAATGATGTTCACAATTTTTGACCTATGCACATAAATAAAAATGGAAATGCTAACAAAGGATGTGAGAGAGACACAAAACAACAGTGTAACAAAGGGGAGTAAATGTGATATAAATGTTAATAACATGCCGAGTTGAGATAACGATTAGCAAGGACATTGGATGCATTATTTCTATAGACTGGTAATGTATGTGTTCTAACTGACAGTACTGATCTATTCCCCACGTTGTAAAGCATAAATAAGCAGAAATTAATACTTCAGCTGTTGTGTTATGCACGTTAGAAAGGGACATGGGTTTGCCATTTGTTGTCATTTGGCAACCAGAGAAAGTAAAAAAATGTATTACACAAGCATGTGCTCCATATTCACGTAAATCCTAAACAGTCATATAACAACACTCAAAATACACAAATGACAAATGACAACACAGATCTGATAGCATTTCATTATTTGTAAATGGAGAGCATCTACTACATGATTATACTGGGCATACTCACAAGCTCTCATGAAATTACAGAGAACACTACCATAATAGCATGTAAATGACACAGGCACACAAGAATGTGTGCTAACACAGGCCCAGTCACACTTTCTGAGGATCTTGCATCATGCCAGACACTGCATACTTACATACAAATATTTCAAGCACAGACATTAATGCCCTTCTAGTCTGCCATATACCAGAACAGCTGTTCCAAAAACAAGCGTACAGGATGTTCTTAAAGATATCTAGACTAGTGCTTGCTTTAGTCTAATTGGGTAGTCAACTCCATGTGTCAGCTGCTCTCTCAGAGCAGTACATTCTCATTCCTATGGTCTGATGATTCTATACTACTTTTTGTTAACCCAAGCATTCTCAGAGGTAGTTGTCTCTAAATGGTATATATACCTGAATAATGTCTCCTGTTAAATATATATATATATATATATATATATATATATATATATATATATATATATATATATATATATATATATATATATATGAGACACTGTACAAGTTCAGATGTTTTATATTTTCATAATAACTTACATTTTCACATCCATGGATGCCCTTGTTATATTTACACTATATAATTTCCAGTTTTCTCATGCTTGTTTTCTTTTAAGGTTTCCATATTGTTATTCCATATTCAAGCTTGGGTCTAAGGTATGCAGCAAATATGAGTAATGACTTCATCATTTCTGATTTCCTAGAAATTATAAATCTTTTATATACAACCTATAGTTCCCAACCTATTATTAACCAATTGGTTGATATGATTAAAAAACTCATAGCTGATCTACCCATATACCCAGGTCCTTAAATGAGTCTGCAGTTTCAATCACTGTGTGATGTATTAAATATTCACCTTTCAATTTATGTCTACCAAATCTTATATGCTTAGTTTTTGTTGTATTTATCAGCATATTATTCTACTCTGCCCAAATGGTCAATTTAGTCAAGTTCTTTTCCAGACATACCCTATCTGTAGCCCATGCAATCAGTTTACCTAATTTCATGTAATCCGCACACTGACAGTAAAACACCTCAAGTAGAAAAGATAGATCTGAAAGATAGAATTTAAACAAGTACAGGTCTAGGACAGAGCCCTGTGGAGCACCCTGACTGTAACCTCAAATTTCACTTTTTAAATTGCTGTATGATACTTGTCATGTTCTATTTGTATTCCATCCAGCTATCCATCTAATCGACAGTACCTCAATACCTAGTCAGAGTTTTGTGTAGGAATCTGTCAAATGCTGAAATTAAATCTATATAAATAACATTAAACACAATTTTCATTCATAGTGGTAATGTTATAGAACATCATGTTGCAGGTGGCAATAGATCTATTTTCAACATCTGCATGCTGATATATGGTTTCAAGTCTCAAACATTCTGATTCTGACAATAACATACTCAATAAGATAAGAAATGTCATGTACGCCCCTGTGTCCAATAAAGCAGGACAATGTTAAGAAAAGAATTATGGTAATACACAAATGCTTGGATGGAGACATGCAACACAAAACATTATTTGGAAAATAAGTAATTCCTGTGAGCAATTATTGACATACCTAACATTTGCATCTTGCCAGACTCAAACACATGCCAGGACAGATATCAGAAAGCTGTGCAGGACCGGTGTAAGCAGTTTGGGGGCCCCCAGCAAGTGTCAGGTTGGGGGTTCCCTTGGCACTTCCACTGTAAGTATCACCTTGCTATTTCTTGTTAGTTCATACTGCATTTTTAGGAGTAGTACACACACACTGAGTTTCAGTTACAATGGTCTTATATAATGATAGGACTGTGTACCATACCATCTTGGTCCAGCTCATAGGTGGACATTTACAATGACTGGCATTTAGTAGCAACAGTGATACATTACAACACCTCTATGTATAGGCCTCGAATGCTGTTTTGCATCCCCCCCCCACACACACACACACATGGACTTCCTCCAGTGGTCCACTCTATTTTACCCCATCCCAAGCTCCCTGCACCATGTACATTATTTCTTTCTGCTTTTTCCTCATATTTTGCCACACTCTAGAGCATTTTCAAGAAGCCATGACTTTCTATATGCTGTGATGTGCATTTTAATGTTTTTTTTCTTTTTACACAACTTTTTCATCTGATGATGGCTTGAACAGAGTTTAAAATTATGATTAAGGAAAGAAATCCATAGTAGCTGTTCAGCTTTAGTTGTCCTTACATCCTTTCAACACACCTTACCTGGCCAAGATAGAACAGCAATAATCATTAAGAAATAACACAATTAAGCCAGGGCCCCTGCAGCCACATGGTTACAGATGCTCTGAGGTGTGTTTTAGAGCATTTTGCCAACCTTTTAATATAATGTTTACCTGAACAAAAATCTTGAGTAAGAAAATCATTTCAGTCTTACTGTTTTCTTCCAAGGAAAACTTATGTTATGCTCAAGGCTTAATGCTCAGAGCTAAAACTATACCACCTGTCCATCTTTATGCAGGACAGTCCCTATTTGCACATTTAGTCCTGCAAAGAGACTTGAAAAATAATGAATATCCTGAGAATTTAGGACTGAAAATATTTTATAAGTTTCCTTTAATAGTTACATAAAGCAATTGTTTTCTATCTGAAACACTTAAATATTATAAGAAACAGCATTAACAAATAAGGCTGTATAAAAACAAGCTTTTAGTTTTGCAAAAAAAAAAAAATGATGTCTAGTCCTTTGCATTGATTGTGGTATCGTTTATCCTGCAAAAATGTTATGTTTCAGTAAAAAAATGCCCCAGTTTGGATAATTGAAAAGGTGGTAATCCTAGTTCAAAACAGACAAAATAGCAGATCACAATAAACAAACAGGATAATTATTTGTGAGAATACACAGATTCTAACTGGGAATACTGCCTGCCTCCCTGCCCCCCCCCCATAGCCTGCCGTAGGCATAGGCCAACTAGGTGGCTACCTACGGCACTGCTCTAACAGGGACACTTTTCCAGTATTTATTTGTTTTTTTTTTGTTGTAAAGAAATGGTTTCTTTAAAATATGTTGAATGAACACAGAAAAAACGGAAGAGTAAGACAAACCGTGAGAAAAAGGAAGAAAAATGTAATCTAGATGATGTAGGTGGACTAAGATGGAGAGCACTGAGTACATACATCTCAACCTCTTACAGCCAGAAATCTGGATAAAGAGATGAATAAAAGTGGGACAAAGAACCAAAAATAAGGACAATGTTTAAATATTGCTCTTACAAACTTAGAAAGATGGTAGAATAGCAGGTTTTGCATCAGTATGAATTTTCTGATGGGTATGAAGTATGAAACTTAAATGTCTGTCACTATTTTCTAACTTCAAGCTTTAATAATTTGCCACTAATTTGTCATAAAACCACAATTTTATGAAAAACAGAACAAAAATATGAGGCATAAATCTGGGCATTCTGCAAAAATCTGGACAGCTGAGAGGTACGACTGAGTGGTGTGTGTGTGTGTGTGTGTGTGTGTGTGTGTGTGTGTGTGTGTGTGTGTGGGGGGGGGATGCTGTGGAGCCCTTTTGCCTAATTCTCCAGCTGACCAAAACATGGCTCCCCTGAAAAAAAGGCAGTCTTCCTTTGTATTCCTCCTGTGCTAGATTGGGATGAAAGCAAAAGTTCAAAAGGTCACACTCATGTATTTAAACTGACTTCTGTCATACATATAAACAGCACACCTCCTAACACTTCACCCTTTCCACCAAGGCAACCACCTTTACCCATGTCTGATTTGTGATTGTTAGGAAAATTAAAAAATAATGACTACAGTTGTGTATTCCACTTTGTTGCTCCTAGACAGTATGCTGCCCCTACAAGCTATAATGACTTTCTTTGCACACCTGCATGGCCTGTGAGCAAAGTCATATCATGATCAAATGATCAAATGGAGTCTTAGGATAACGGAACAAGGATCCCCTTACCGCCCGCAACCATTCTAGGGTTCCATTGCTTGGATGTCACTACCCACCTGCCATAAAACCTGTTCACCTGTCAGTGTGCACACTATTTTCTTTTTTACTTTTACAGTGCTTGCATAGATTTGGTTTAAAACCTGTATTTCAGATTTTACAGCACAAACCCTGATGGCTGTTTGCTAAAGATAACAAAACAAAATTGTTTCACATTGAAGAAAGATTTAAAATGAGCAAGTGTAAACCTCTCTTCCCTTGAAAGTCACATTCCTTGAAAATGCGTCTGTCCAGTAGTGGATTATGTGTACATTTATATCCATAGACATCCACCAAATCCAGCAATTATAGTAGCATTGTGGAGTACATTATTCTCAGATGACTGTGACAAGAAATTAACCAATAATAATGATGTCACATATTTCAAATTTGTTTCACACAGACACAGTAGCCAAAGTATTCCAGTTTAATTCTCTCTCTCTCTCTCTCTCTCACACACACACACACACACACACACACACACACACACACACACACACACACACACACACACACACACACACACACGCACACACACACACACTCTATCTGTGTAGATATGCTTCACAATTCATTACTCAATGCTTGTGCCCCAGGAGCACTCATACAACAACATTCGTATAACAACTGTTTCACTACCAGGAAATTGCAAAATGAATTTACAGTATATTTCTTTGTCAAATATAAAACATCAATAATAATAACTTGGTGCAGTGCTGTCTGTGTAATGTCACCCAATTCATTTTATGTTGCCCTTTGCTGGAAATGAATATCAAAATAATTCCACCAATTAATGATGTGTATGAGTCACATGTGCCACAGTGGAATTCTTAACACACCTGTGATACTCCACCTAAGTGAAGTTATCCCATCATATGGTTGTGTTACAAACAATTTGCATGATATAAAAGTGATAAGGAGGTTTCTCCCACTGCAGTTGTGCACATTACAGCAGTAGTGGATGCTATTCATTCATATCATCATAAGGAAACACAATGCTTACAATCAGTAAGTGGGGGTTTTGAACACCTGACTATATGACAACAGAAACTACATGATATTGTGAAGAATGAATGCACCATGATATAATTGTTACAAAAGTTGCGAGATATTTGAATGTTTGAAGCTGTGACATCATGTTATTGCTGCAAGGGATATGTGTGCCTATAATTTCTTTAAAAGACTGTTGCTATATTTCTATGTGTTGCACAACATTGCCTTATTCTAGGTATACCCAAACACACATAATGCAGTTGTCACTGAGGAGGTACAATGGCAATGATGCACAATGTGTGGATAATCACAGACTAGAACTCATGCCTTACTAATGCAATAACATACAGAACATTGTCTCATTCCTTCATGCTACAGGGGAAGCCATAATAGTTCTCTAGGAAAACCAAATTTCATCAAGTGGCATCATCATAATCAAATAAAGCATTTCTCTGTGGAAAATGAGCAGAAGTTTTTGTATCAGGAATCCCCAGCTTTACATATACACTGCAGATTTATGGAAGACAACATTGTTACCTACATGCACACTGACAGTCATACTGATACAACTATGTCTAAGGAGTAATGACCGGATTTGAACTGACTACCTAAGATCACAAGGCACAGAACATTCCCTGAACTCCATGCACCACATGAGATTCTGGTTTATAATTGTGATGGTGCATATTTGAAAGAATGACATCATATTGTTTAACCGGGTGGTATTTCTGCTCCAAGAGCCACCGGAAAAGTCCAACTGTAAAAATGTGAAGATGCACATTTATAAGAATTAAAACTTCACTGCTTGGAACATCAGCTACTGTGCATCACAGGTTTTGTTACAAATGCATGTGTCTAGACAGGCCAACATAACAACACTTTGCATGTCCCAAGTAATTACATACTTATCTGATAACATCTATATACTGTCATTCTCGACATTGTGTTACTGTGAGTGACATGTACCTGTTTCACAGTATGGGGTGTTAATGAGAACCACAATTATAAAACGGTGGATTCTCAAGCAAGCATTCATGACAGTTCATACTGGGATAACTGCATGCAAATTGTAATCATTTATTGTTCCTCTGCCAATTGTCTTGGCTTATGCTTGGAACATGTGCTTTGACAATACAGACTCTTCCTAAACATGACAATGCACTTCTGAAAAACAGTGATGGATTATATGTGAAAAGGTTGCTCACCACTGTAACACTGTTACAAGTGTAACTGTTAACAGTGTACATGTACATTAACATAGTGACTTTAATTGAGTCAACACCACTCTGAAATCTAGATATTTTGTTTTCAAAATTCTAAGATATGTAGAAGTTGTACAACTTATGTAATTTTTTGTACTTTTTTGTTTTATTCTTTCCATGAAGCACAGCTTGCATGGCTGATGGCAAACTGCATACCTCTCAACTGTACAGATTTTCACAGAATGTCCTGATTTTTGCTTAATATTTTTGGTCTGTTTCTTGTCCAATTGTGGTTTTCTAGCAAATTGCTGGCAAATTATTGAAGGTAGAAGTCACAAAATAATGACATATATTTGAATTTCAGACTTTGTACTCTCAGAAAATTCTAAGTTTGTAAAAGCAGTATTTAAAAAGTATCCCTATTTTTTGGGCCTTTAACCTCCAATTATTTATGGTTTTGTCCAGATTTCTTGCTCTAAGAGGTTGAGAGGTATGACTAACATATGCACGATCACATCTTGATGTTTTGAACTTTGAATGGCACTTAGCAGTAATGTATGGTGCTTCATGCTGATGTTCATGCAAATAAGCAGTACACACATACAATCATGTTTGACTCTGATGGAGTACAGAGCAGGGGCGGGTTTGCCATAATGGGTAAAGTCTTTACTTTATAAACACAAGGTATAGGGTTTGGTTCTGATCTCATGTTACTGACTAGGCTCAAAATGACTCTTCAGGGCAGTTAGCCTAATATTCAACTAAAAGACTATGAGATTTATGTTATGGTCATGTTTTAGGTGTCATGATTTGCACATTTGTCTTGACAGTTGCAGTCCTTCATTCTTTATACATATGACACAGCTGTATTATGAAACTCATGAGGGAACAAGCACGTTATCGCTGGTGGGAACAAACATTATGGAAATGTTGAATCATGGAGGTTTATTTGATGACACGGAAGGGGTTGGAAGAGGTGGACATTTGTTGACAGAAATACACATGCAAACATATTAAGATCTTAGTTTATGGTTCATATTTGTGTTCTGTTACTTTTCAGTTTGTCATCATAATTATTCAGGGAAAGTCTATAGAAAACAGTGCTCCCAATTTTTTACTTTTTTCCTTTGGTCATGGACTTTGTCTGCTGTCAAGTGGAGCATAAATGTAAAAGACATTATAAAAAATGAAACAAACAAAAAAAAGAAAACAATTGAAAGGATAATTAAGCAATTAAAAGGTATATCTAGCAATAATCAGAGCATGAACTGCATAACAGTCACACATTTATCCTTATCACATCTCCTTGGCACATCATACTTTAATTTCTGGCACACATTGTCAGGATTTTATACAATGTTAAATAATGGGAAAGGGGACAGACAACAGCTCATATGCTGTTAGTAATACCGAGAATAGTTGCGTTTCCAACAAAACACAATCATATACCAAAAGTGTGTCAATATTTATTCACACCACAATTTGTAAAATTGTCCATAAGCTGAATCTGAACCTTGTATCAGCTGTCCTGTTTCTCTAATCTCACTGCACTTACACCTCCTGCTACTGGGAAAGTTACCTAAGCAGTTAATTTTCTTCACTGAGTACTATCCAAAGTGCTGACAGCTGTGTACCAACACCAGACTTGTTTGTGGTAGACAATGCAACCTAAATTAAAATTGTCACTTATTTTCCTTTGTGCACCCACTTTGTGCTTTGCTAAATGTAGCACAACCACAAAAGGCAATAATGGTTACAAAAATTACCTTGTATTGCAGGATAACAAATTTAATGGATATATGTAGCAAGGAACATGGCAGTTATGGCATTAGCATGACACATTCATCCTTTTCACATCAGTTTTCCACATCACAAGTAGCACTTAGGTGACACATTATCAGTATTTTGTGTAAAGGAGATTGTCATGAAAAGGGATACACAGAGACTGACAGGAGGTTATTCTTGCTACAGTACATGCAATTACCCATGAAATAAAAGCTTGCAATATAATGTATTACTGTCATAATAATTACTTGTGAGATATGAATACGTTCTCCAGCATATGAGACTCATATGCCCACATTACTCATGTCACTGCTTTTAACTTATCACTCTTTATAAAATGTTGTATGTTACAAAATCCTTAGCACATATTGTTGTTAATAATGAGAAAAAGTGAGTTTACAACAGCTCCTTTGTAACATCAACTCATATGGACTAGAAATAAGGTTTTTAGCATTTATTACAGACTTTAGCTTATTCATTTCATATACAACATTGAGTGTCCTGGGTTTAAACCCTGCATTATGTGGCCTCTTTCATTAAGCTCATTTCACTTACACCTTGTGCCACAGAGATAGCTGACATGTGCAATTTCTTCACTCAGTACTATATAGAGTGCTGATGAAAGCATACTGGAGCCAGTCTCTATTGCACTGCTGATGACATTCCAAATTAAATTTGTCACAGTTTTTACCCAAGGAAGTGAACACTTGTTTACAGCTAGAGATCATTGCCAGTCAAGAGCATGCAAGATAAACAGTGTGTAAAGGCTGAAGAGTGAGAGAAAGAAAAAACAAAGTTAAAATAGTAACGTTATGAAACAAGTATAACAGGTAATTAAATTTACATTTTTGTTACCTCAACTTTATTGCCTTGCAACATAAAAACATGGCACTTAAATATCAGTATATTGATACAAACAATACCTCATCTTGATCTGAGCCATCAAACCAGCGAATTGACATCACATAATCAAAATTGCTATCGGTATTTGCCACAGGCACAGACATATTTTAGGAAGAAAAACAAGTAGATTATGTATAAGGAAGATGTAAGATTGTATCAATTCACATTTAAAAGTACAACAGACAATCTGAAAGCTGTTCTTTGTAATTTGCCAGTTGGTGTGTGGATGAATGTGAGCTTAGCAAGAGTCCAGCTTATAGTTCTTCCAACACTATAAAACAAATATCACAACTCTGCAGCTATTTTCTTCTCTATTTTGTCATCAGATCCCCTTATTTATGATTTGATAACAACAATTCTATCTCACTAGCATTACTATTTATATGTGTATCAATGAATAACATGCTTCCTTAGAACTAAAGAACAATTGTTACTCAGAGGCACAAAGTGTGGTCACAAACAATTCATAAAAATATAAGGAATACTGCTATCCTAACTCATCCAATGTAATCCCAGAAATTAGTGTAAGTTTCTTCCTCCTGGCACACCCATGGAACGTATACATCTAAGGGGACAGCCTGTGAAAAACTGATTGTTCCTGCAGTCAGACCATTCATTTACACATGTAATCCCTCAGCAAGTAACACTTCTAAATGCTCATCCTTGCAAAGGTAAGATGTGTGCATACAATCACGTAGGTCCTTACACCATGCTTACATTCTCTGCACATAGTGCAGACTGTGGAATTCATGAGTGTTAATGAGTTCACACCTCATTTTCATATTCACAGGGCTCAGAGGTCTGAAGCTGCACTATGTATAGATAGTTGTGTAGGTAAATAATTTGTATCATGGCAGGAGGAATGTATAAATCTAGAGAGCTCTGTACTGCTATTTTCTTGCAAAACATGTTTCTAGTTTCACAACTGAGTTGATGCAAAGGTATGTTACTATTTTTTACAAATTGCTGTATTTCAACCTTGCTTATGGATTGCATTGCACAATACTCCAATTGCTTTAGTGTCTGCATTGTTTGTCCCTCACTGCTGTCATTGCCATATATATCAGTCCTATCCCTAACTCATGACTATGCTCATGCATCTCAGTTGTATGATCTAAATTGACAATTATTTTACATTGTTACTAACCTAACCTCTCATCATACTATCTAGCTATACCTTTCAGCTCCTGCCCCCTCTCTGCTTTTAAGGTGGACTTGTATAGCTTTATTTTTAATTCCTAGCATAGTAAACTAAATGTCTAATACTTTTGAGTATACTAGGTGTCATATTTATTTGCCACTTTTTATTTCTTTTAATTTTTACATCACAGGGGTCTCCTCTTGCTTTATTGTATCCTATGTATTGTGTTACCAAACTGTATGTGTGTATATATATATATATATATATATATATATATATATATGTACATATATATATATATATATATATATATATATATATATATATATATATATATATATATATATATATATATATATATATATATATATATATATATATATATACTTTCTTTCTTTAATTATATTTGTAATAGTGTTTTATTTTTTATTTTTATTTATTTGACATTTGTTGACTGGAAACGTCCACTGGGCCAAAGACACATTTTCAGTGGAGGCCCAGGGAATAAAGCTCCAAAAACATTTACAGAAATTATATAACATAGTATTAAAGTGGTAAGGAGGTTACATATATACAATATTACAAATTAAAGCAGTGATGTATACCATTCAATCTGATGTGTAAAATTAGAAAATTAACATATAAGTTTACCTATTACATGATAGTTTATAGAAATATGTACAGTTAAGAGCCTAGTAGAAGGAGTTACAGACTGAGGAACAAAATCTTAGGGTGGCTTAATCACGTGATTACAGCAGCAGAGATGGTTATTAAGAAAGTGGTCTTTAAATGCTGTTTTGAAAGCTTTTAAAGAGTCTAATTGGGAAACAGATGGAGGGAGAACAATTTTATGTTTTATAACACCCTTGAGCTTTTCAACACAGGCCTCTGCTGAATATGGATATTTATTAACCAGTCAGACTTTCCTGGTAAACAAATGTCAAAAAATAAATAGTATAATCAATAAGTTAGTTATTTTTTCCATTACAAATGTTTGCACAGAATGTAACATAACATTATGGAAACTTTCTCTGGGCATCTGAACAGTTTTTTGCAAAGAGTGTTGCATCACTTAGTAGCAAGATAAGGGGTTTCATATTTGTAGACCACAAAATGTGTTAAGCTTGTGATATATACCTACCTCCCCTCCACACAAATGGACATTACACAACAGTTTTACCTATTTGTCTTGTAAAAGTGTACACTGCTTTTGTTAATTCTGCACCAGAGTTGCACACCTGTTAACCTACTTACATAATGTTTACACTTGGTTTTCCTTTCCTTTCCTTTTATTTTGAGGGGGGGTCTGTATTTACCTATGTGTACTCATAGGGAATTTTACTTTTTAATTAATTTGTGCATGATAGATACATAAATTCATACATATTTGTCTTATTAACGTTTAATAACTTTATCCCCTCAGCAATGCTACATTGACTTATGAGCAGTGTGGCAAACGTTCACATTACATTATTTTTCTTATCAGTCACAATAAAATGTCACATAATGTAAATGATTTCTGGGCAATACTCACAGTTTAAACCTTTCAGTAAAACTACAAGTCTCACCTTACCTCTCTGATTGTTTTTGGAGGAGTGCTTACACTAGCTCCTGGTCTCTCCCACTGTGTCCTAAGCTAGGTAAGATATTCTATAGGAACATTGTGCACCATTATTTCAAAACCCAATACTTTGCTGCTGGCTGAATTGGGAACTACACATACACGCATTAAGTTAAAACTATAATTATTGTTTTGAGTAACCTGCATGGCAATCAGTAGATATGGTGCACTATGTCATTTATTAGTTAACAGTAGATGGAACTGGTTTTATGTTATTGGTGGTGGGACACATTGCAGCAGTTCCAGTTTATATTGATCTCCTGGCACCATGTTGTTACTTCTTTGGTGTTTTCTCAGGCTATAATCAGTATTGTGCTTAATGGTACTTCTTTCTGGTAGTTTTGAGTTCTGGACAATCATAAATGTGCACTACTTAGGTTTGTGCATAGTTCTGTAAACATCTAAATTACCCATACTGATTAGACATGTGTACTGTTCTGTATAACTCTTTACTACCCATTCACTGACCACTATTATACTGTGTTTTGATGTTAGCTACAGCCTAATCTCCTTCAGTGTAAGCCAACCATTTATACTCTGGGGTCACTATCAGTATATAAGCCAATATAGCATGGCCTAAATCATATGAACATGGTGTCATACCTAGCAGTAGAAGGCTTATAAAAGTTTTTAAATGTTTTTGTTCCTAATGTAAATAGCTGATATGCTCAGTACATAGTCATTGGTATAGAGACTGTTAACATTTGTATTTCCCTGATGTTAAGAAACTGTTGCTGTTTTTTAGTTTTCTTTATGTTTCCCTGTCTCCCTTTCTTAAATGTTTCACTTCCTAATGTTGTATTTTTCTCTACTTTCTTTTTAGTAAACTGCCATTTAAGGAAACCTTATTCTACTCTGCAAATAGCTCTCTATGGTGTTATTCTGTCCAAACACATCAGCAACTGTTACCTACAGCATCAAGTCTGCTAACAGGTCAAACAATTACTTGTTACAAGATACTGGCAAATAAATAGATTCTGCAATAGTGTTGTGTAAATAGTTTTCTGTTGAGATACAACAGCAAGGGCACTACTCCCTCACCACCATCCAACAGCTAATATCTCTTTTGGCCTAAGTTTTGTATTTCGCACTTCCACTTTAGCCCCTCAGCACTGATACATTGACTTATGAGCAGTGCAGGAAATGTTCATGTTTCATTATTTTTCTTATCAGTCACAATAAAATAGCACATAGTGTAAAAGATTTCTGGGCAATATTCACAGTTTAAACCTTTCAGTAAAACTACAAGTCCCACCTTACCTCTCTGATTGTTTTTGGTGGAGAGCTTATGCTAGTTCCTGGTCCAAACCACTCTGTTCACCCTCGCTGTGGTCGGGCTCACTCTGCTCCCCTACTCTACCCCCATTCCCACCCACCCATTCTTTAATTTCCTTTATACCTAAGGAAACCATAACCCATTCCATTTGTACCAGTCCTCCAATCCCTAAACTCACCATGCCCCTCCCACCACATCAGTCAGAGGAAACCCCCTTTTCATTCTATTACATTACTCTCTCCTCCCTTTACCCTTTAATAAATCTCTAGTCACCTCACCTCTCCCACTCTACTCCACTTGCTCACTTTGTAACATTAAACTCCTACCATAATGCGGCTCTACCTCTCACTACTCTTCTAGCTAACTCTTTTATTCGGTCTCTATCTACCCTACAATGTCACAGACTACCATAATCAAAAAACCTTACACTACCATTCCCCAACTCATGTATATATATATATATATATATATATATATATATATATATATATATATATATATATATATATATATATATATCTTCAACATACATCTAAGCCATATAACCTCTTCAGTCCACAGTTGTACCACTACTATAATACTATGCTCTTCCCATTTAAACAAATATGTTCTCACAACCCTAAGTTGTCCACCAACAAACATAATCATATAACAATTAAACTGAAAAATCTTGTACTATACTCCCTAAACTATATAAAACTCCAGGCAGATATCCATCCTAGCCCAGGTCCTGAATGTCATCTTAATCAGCAGCTCACCTCAATATATTTTTCTACTTCCATAGTCCAAAATTGCTTAGATACCTTACTACCAACAACCACTAACTCTGATCTTCTAATAACCAATTTCAATCTTAGAAGCTATCTAGATAAAATCACTGAATTCCATGCCACACTGGTCACTTACACTCCTGACATAACTATTATAACAGAAACTTGGCTAAAATCCCCATATCAAAGATTCTGAAATTACAACCAGTGGATATAACATTATAAGACAAGACAGGCTAAACAAGTGTGGTGGTGGGGGTGTGTGACAATTATGTACAAAGACTCACTCAACATAGAAAAAATAAATTGTATTCCACAGATGTTCCCAGGACAGAAATCTTAATCACACGTCTACATATTAACTCTCAAAAAAGCATAATTATTATAGCTACCTACCTACCTGCCTCCACGCAACACCCACCATAGTATAGAATCCCTTCTCTCTTGGTCCACTTCTTCTTTTAAACAGGAAACTATCATCCTAGGTGACTTCAACCTTGACTGGCTGTCCTGTAACTCTATCTGCCCCACTAACTTTATTAATCTTTATAGTTTCACTCAAATCATATGCTGTCCTACCTGCACTGACAAATGCTCTGATCAACAGTCATTACTTGACTGGATACTAACAAGCCTAACCTGGGGTACCAAGCTGGATATTTACATGTCACACTAAGTGACCATTCCCCTACATTTCTACTCAGGAAAAAGGTAAAAACACAAACCAGCATCATCTTTACATAAACTGTAACAAAAATATTTTTTCCCTGACACATTCAATTTCTTACTCCAACATTGTGATTGGTCTCCTATAAAGAACTTACAACTAGACCTTGCAGTAGAATACTTTAACACCAAATTTCTTGACATCTTAAATAACCTTGCCCCCATTAGGAAAATATGTCACAAATCCATACAATTACCATGGCTATCTAATGAAACTAAACTTCTAATCAAAGAAAGAGATAGGGTTTGGTCACTATATCACATGACCAAGGACAACAGCCATATTATCCAATATCAGCAATTAAGAAACCAACCTAAGAAAAAGGTGATCGTTGACAAAAAAAAAAAAAAAAAAAAAATACTTTATAACCTGTCAACAAAAGTATCATCATAACCCCTAAAAGTTCTGGCAAACCATCAACTACCTGTTTAACCCTGGTAAAATCCTAACCTCCTGTGCCCACCTCATCTAATACCTCTGATCTCTTAGCCTCACATTTCAATTCAAACTTCATCACCTCGATAATTGCCTTCCTAGATAACAAAGCTAAACTAACACTTATGGTCTCCCCACCTACAACTGTACTTACTAACTCATTTCATCCCATACAAACAGCATGCATAAAAAAGGTCCTAGGCAAACTGAAACCTTGTAGTCTTGCTGGTGACAAACTATCCAATGAAATTCTAAATTTAGCTGCTCCATCCATCACTTATCCCATTTCACTTCTAATCAATTGCTCTATCTCTGCACATTATGTACCTGTCCTCTGGAAAACCTTCCATATCATACTCCTCCGCAAGGATGGCCCATTTACAGATACGTCTAACTATTGACCTACAGCTATCCTCTCTACCTTAGCCAACATCATAGAAAAATGCTTACACCAACAACTCATGAATCACTTCAAAACCTAACAATTTACTATCCATCACCCAATATGGCTTTAAACTTAAACACAGTACTTATATCCTTTACCGATACTATCTGCCAACTTAAAAATGCAGGAGAGCTAGTATCAGCAATCTTCCTTGACATATCTAAAGCTTTTGACACTGTATCCTTTCAACGTCTGCTGAATAAACTCACAACATATAACCTCAACCAATCTTCTCTCACATGGTTACATAGCTATCTGACTAACCAACAACAAGCAACAAAATGGAACAACATTCTCTCTCCGCTCCTACCTAGTACCACTGGGGTACCTCAAGGTTCCATACATGTTCCCCTCCTTTTTTCCATATTTACCAACAACCTATAATCAGACACCAAACTTGCAACCATTATCCAATATGCCAATGACTCCTCTCTTATCTGCTCAGCCCCCTCCCCACAACACCTTCAGCACATAACACAATCAGCTTTCCAGGACATTGAGAATTATTTCTCCAGTCATAAACTTATCCTTACCCCAAACAAAACCAGGTTAATGATCTTTACAAACAAATCATCTATGCACAGTTTACCACCCATCACTATTCACTCCTCTAATAGTACTAAATTAGAACCTACTGACCAAACTAAACTCCTAGGTGTCACAATAGATGACAGACTAAAAAGAAAAGTCCACTCCAAGCTTGGCACCCTCTATAGAGCCAAATCTTACCTCACACACGAAGCCAGACTAGCCACAACTAGATCACTCTTGCTATCTTCCTCCTATCCTATGATAAGGATTCTGCTCTGCCCTTTGCACATTTTTTTTTTTACTTACTGCTAAATACATGAATGGGCAACTGGAATTCTTGAGACACATTAAATGTCATATACCATAGCTGCATATTGCAGACATCAGTCGCTATTACTGACACTACTATACACCTGAGACATGTTTCAGCTTAGGGATATATAAGTATTTGCATATAGGAATGAGCAGTTAACTACCTTTTTTTGCTTTTCGTACAGTTTCCTTTTTCTTAACTTGGGCCTTAAGTGATGGTGGCAGAGGTGAGATATTTCCTCCAGTATTTCCCAGGTCACCTGGTGTCACTTTACAGTTTCTCTGCATACTGTCCATGATACGTCAAACAGGGAATAGACACCCTTCTTCATCTTCTTTGAGGTCTGGTAGCAACAGCAGCAGTAACTTGAATTAAATCCTTTTGTACATACAGGTTAATGAAAGTGGCAGCAACCTCTAACATTTTTTTTTTGCTAAGTATAATCATGGTTGTATTCCAAATATTTTTTTAGATTTCAGGGCAAATGTATACACTTGGAGTAAACAATTACTTTATTGGTTCATCTGCCTTGCCGGATTGTTAATTCACATGTAATTCAGCTACTTGTGCTTTCATTAGCATGTTGTATCATTTACCCTTGTTTTGAATCTCTACACTAAGTGTCGAGCCTTTTAATGAATATGATGTATGTGAGTGGCACAACATGATGCTTACATGATACCAGCACTTAATGCAGGTGTTCATAAATCTACCCGGATGTTTTTATTTTCAATGTTTCTATGTCTACACAACCAATTGCTTTGGCTGGTCCTTTAAAAGTTCAAAGTAATGAATTTATGGGTCCTTCTCGATGAATGAATAGGTCTCCAAGTTCAGCTATTTCCTTTTATTGTATCCACACCATGAAGTCTTTCGGTCTTTTCTCCTTAATCTGTTAGTGGGGTTAAAGTCTTTAATGGTTAATAATTGTAGCATTCAATGAAAAAAAAAAGATGCTATTACTGTGTATCAAGCAGTGGTAAAAGTTCGAAAACAGTGCAAGTTTCCAGTCTATAAATTAAATGAATAACTTTATATATATGACAATATTCAAAAGATTATTCCACCACTTCCTGACTACCTGGCCCCTCCATCTTTTTTTTTTTTGAGGTGGGAGGGTGGAAACTGTGACAGAAGAAAATCTTTCTATTGATGTAGCATTAAACTTTTAATTGTTATATTTGCTGAATACATTCTACAGATGATATTGCCAGCTATCCATCAGAATACTAGACATTAATAAGATATTCAAAATTTTCAGATTTTTTGCCAACACGCCATGTTAGATGTAAAAGCCAGCAGCAGTGTCTAAGTCTGATGAAGAAAAAATACAATGCTAGCAATGGGGAGGCAGCAAGCTATTCACAAAAAAAATAATCTGTTAAAAGTATACAGCACAGAACATATAAAATCTTAGATTGGATTTGCTGTCAAACATGTAATATAATAAGTAATTTTAAATAATTAAGATCAAGACAAATCTGGTAGTGCTGTTAACAAAAATAACAGAACATTTACTATGACCTACATTTTAAATGATGCCACCTACTGATTGCAGATGCATACCATGACTGTAATCTGAAAAATTGTTTCATTCCATTTATGAAATGTGTCTAAAATATTATAAAGTAAATCACCCCTGCAAATGTTCTGAGAATACAACTGATCCATCAGTGTACCTGTTATAGTCATCCTTAAATTTAATGTATCATGTTAAAACATTAAGATGTTTAAAATTACCAAATTTCTAAATAATTTTAATATGGAAAATTTAGATCTTTTAGCTCTTTCTAGAAAAATAAAACACTCCAAATTCAAGTCATTTTGTACCTGGTTTCAAATAAATGAAGCCAGTAAAATATACACCCCTCTTTAAATTTATATAAAAATATTCCATTACAAGGAATCAATATATAAGTAAACCATTTCTTGTTGTTTCAGTGCTAAGTACATTTTCATAATGGAAGGATAAAAAAAGGGAAAATAAAATAAACCGATTGTCATGACATAAATGGTAAATAGATACAACTTCAGTTACTCAAATTCTGTCCAGCATATGAAATTTAATTTGATTGGTAATTTTATTTTCCTTTTAGTCTCACTTATTTTCATGTATTTTATTGATCCAAGATAATTAATCTGTAACCAGCTCAATTGTTTCTGATGGTTTCTAAATGTAAAACTTTATATACAGCAGTCCACTAATGGACTATATTACTACTTGACATTCTGCCCATATGTTAAAGATTCACAGCTAAGGTGGAAATTCCTCGGGGAAAAAAAAACATTTTAAGTAATGTCACTTCTCATAGCAGTATATATTTGATAAATAACCAGTACTGTAAAGCCAACCAAATACCAACAATGAGCATGTTGAGGGTTTTCAATCTCTGGATGATATTTACTCGAAAGCCTTTAATAAGGTTTTTTATCACTTGAATGTAGGTTAAAGAAATAAGTGAGTACATTGTTTTTTATTTGTAACAGATTTTTAGTCTGTGTCATATCAAATACTTAGTAAAATGATTTTTTTTTTAAGTTTTCATTTATAACTTCCTTTGTCATGAAACCACTCTCTGGGACTATCTACATAATCAAACTGCTAGCTTATATCAATACTTTCAAAATTTTCTTTGTAAGAGTCATTGGCCTTAATTAATTTAATTATATAAAATGAATAAACAGAAAAAACATATTTATGTTTATTATAAACTCTTGTCAAAGACTATCCCCTGGATTCAAGAAAGTCTGTGCAAGAATAAGACTATTCTTACATGGAATGGTTCATGCCCTTGTTACACAGCAGCGCCCCTAGAATATTCATGAAGGCACGCTGCTGTACTTCCTACATGGACATGAACTGGGAATGAGTGCAGGGGGCATGTCCAAGTAGTGCACGGACACTGAACATGCCCCCTACACTTAAAATGTGCTGTACTGCACTTTCTAAGCCAAATTGGCATAATACTAGAGATTTACTCTAATATTATGCCAGTATTTCAGTGTCTGTGGACATAACAATCATTTCAGTGTCTGCAGACACTGAAAAAAACATTGACATGAAGAAAGCAATGCAGGGGGTGTACAACAGGTTCTGTGACACACCCTGCATTGCTAAAGTGCCGTATGACACCTCTGCAACCTGCTAAAGCAGGAAATATGTGCAAATGTACAAATAATGGGGGATAAATCCCTCAAAAGGATAACGCACACATATTGCCCACTAAACTTAGAAAGTTGATAGAGAACAGGTCATGCATTAGCATGAATTACTGAAGGGTAGAAGTCTGAAAGCAAATGTATGCCAATCTTCCCTTACAGCAGTGCATGTTGACAAAGGCACAAATGATGGGGGGAATAAATAAATTAGGGACATGCCTGAAAAAATGCCTCACACACTTAGAAAGTTGATAGAAAACAGGATAGGTATTAGCAGGAGTCCCTGAAGGATAGAAGTCTGAAAGCCAAATTAATGCCATTATTTCACGATTGTAGTCCTCAATGAGTTGTCAGAATACCACAAGACTTACTTACATAACATAATATAATAATAATAATATAAACTTTTTTTTTCTAGCCTAAGGAATGTTTAAGCGTAGCTAAGTGTGTGGGTGTGTTGTGGCCATCCTCTTAGCATAGCTTAAACATCCCCTAGGAGATAAATGCAAATATAGAGGTGAAATCTTTAAGCTGAGATAGTGTAGTGATTAGAGTCTAGGCTTTACATGCAGTCATTTCAGGTTTGAGTACCAAGACATGCAACCTATTTTTCTAAGGGAACGTAGTGTTAAAATTATTCTTGTAAACTTAAATTATTTAGGAACTATTTTTTGTCAACCAGGGTAGTGTAGCAGATCCAAAAGTGAGATGTCAGTGTAGAAAAGATGAGAAACCGCCTTATAAAAATAAATGCCCTATACAGTATAGTCACACAAGAATATAATCAAATGAAAGCACATAGAGGGATGTCATGGAATGTAAACATAAAATTATAATATGTCAGTAATGATGACTTAATCTCACAGTCCTGATACTTTATAAAATGAAATGTTAGCAATGCTAAGTAATGCTCAGCTATGCTAACCTGGTGTAAGCATTGCTTAAATGTAAATGCTGAGAAATAAGTAGCCCAGCTAAGCAGATTTTCACATTGGTAAGCAGTGCTCAACATGTATCCCTTTAAGCACTAACAACCTTAGCTAAGTGTGTTTGTGCATTGCTTAGCTTAGCTCAGCATATTCAAAATGGTTCAATGATGGGAAAGGGTGGGAATTTGGCTCAATTTAAACCTGACAGGCAGGAATATAGCCATAACCAGTTGTAGCTCATCCTTGCAGGAACTATGGCTGGTGTAGGAGAGGGTTCACGCTTTCGGGCACACAACGCTGGGGCATTCCAGAGTCCAGGGTCATGGTTGGACTCCTAGTAAAAGACCATGAGGAGAGACTGCTGCATGGCCAGTACCAGGGCTCCCAATACAAAGCCGAGGCCTGGGACCATCTCGCACATGACCTCACCAGTGCTACAGTAATCACTCAAACTGGTGAGCAGGTCTGGCACCATTTCTCTGACCTCAAGCATAGGAAGAGAGAGCTCTTGTCCAGTGGACCCAAGACACATTGGCACATAATTGTGTAAGTATCAGTATCAATTAGTGTTCACCAAAGTGCAGCCTGCATATGTGATTTATAGGTATGCATAAATGTTTCTTTATCTCCTGTATAGCTGCAGATGTGAGGGCTGTGAACATAGATGTCCATGCCAGCAGGTTGCTAAGGCTGCACCAGGAGGCTGGTGAGTACAAATTTAGCTTGCTGTATTCAGGGTAAATAAATAGAAAGGAGTATAATGTCAACTGCCAGTAGGTTAAAATGTGTACTGTGTGTAATGAATAAATGAGATGTACTGAGGTACAGGATATCTATCAATAAAAGTGTCACTACCCTTCAATAAAACTAAAAACCCTAGACTGCTGTGTTTACTTTTGTATGTGGAGGTATGAATATAAATGTGTACAGGTTCTGCACAGCAACTATGGCTCTGACAGCATGAATTAACTGAGGCTCATCTGACAAAGATTGTGGAGCTATAAAACAGATCAACTATATGAAATGTTCCATGCACCAAGATCGGATCCATGAATAGCAATCTGTAAACTAGTATACTGTATTCCCCATAGCAGTGCTTAGTGTTAACCATTGCTTTCTAGATTGTTATATTTGTAATATGTCAAAGTATTAATATACAGTACAAGAAGTATCTGCTATGCATGAATGTCAGAATTACAAGGTCAGATTGTCCAACCGAGAGAGTATTAGGCAGAAAACAGTCAAACCACAGAAAGCAGTTCCTCAACAGCTCATTGTGTTGAAACACAACCTTTTTGCATAAACAGGCATGGTTTGAATCCCAGGAGTGGTATTAAGCTGTATGCATAATTTCACCCAAGAATATGTGAATATGTGCAGAAACAGTCAGGTAGTATTAACAGAAATTTCCTCCACAGGTCTGCCATGTAAGAAAGTGTTTCTATTAGCTATAAGAAGGCAGTACTAATACACTGTGTACAACACTTCCACTGTCCAACCCCAAAGCTGCAAATGACAGCAAGATAAGTACATACACCAAGTGGTTTCTCCTGATAAATATATCTCAAGTGTCATGATGTCATGGCTAGTGGTCAGCGCTGCCAATACCCAGGGTGACAGACATGGCCGGCCTTAGGCATAGGCCAACTAGGCAGCCGCCTAGGGTGCCGCTGTAGCAGGGGTGCTTTTACAGTATTTATTTGGTGTAAGTAGACCAGGTTGGGGGCACCTGGGTGGTGTGGGGGGCGCTGTGGAGCAGTTTTGCCTAGGGCACCAGCTGACCTAAGGCCACTGCTGGTGGCAGATAGAAATCCAGGCAGAGTATGTCAGTAGCACACACACACAGCATGAGTGCAGGGCACCCCTGACAGTGTCACATATGTAACCTTGAATATGTGAGAATATGTGTAGAAACAGTCAGGCAGTGTTAAAAGAAATTTTCTGCACAGGTCTGCTAGATAAGGAAATGTTTCTATTAGCTGTAAGAAGGCAGTACTAATACACAGTGTACAACACTTCCACTGTCCAACTCCAAAGCTGCAAACAACAGCAAGATAAGTACATACACCAAGAGGTTTCTCCAGATAAATGTCTCTCAAGTGTCATGATGTCATGGCTAGTGGTCAGCGCTGCCAATACCCAGGGTGACAGATAGAAACCCAGGTATGGTAGTAGCACACACACACACACACACACACACACACACACACACACACACACACACACACACACACACACACACACACACAGCATGAGTGCAGGGCACCCCTGTCATAGTCACATATGTAACCTTGAATATGTGATTATGTGTAGAAACAGTCAGGTAATGTTAACAGATATTCCCTTCACAGGTCTGCCAGGTGAGGAAATGTATGTATTTGCTTTAAGAAGGCTTAAGTAATACATTTTGTACAAACATTCCATTGCCCAACCCCAGGCCATAGGTAGATGTAAAGTGAGGTCATACCTGGAAAGTAATGAATAGAGTAATGATCAGTGCAGTTGTGAGCAATTGAAGTCTATACAGTTGTTAATTGACATCTCTCTCCCTCCCCCACCCTATCTGGACCAATAATTCATACACATAATCAGCAGGTATGTTTTTATCCAAAACTACTGCTGGGGCATGCGTCCTATTGTTCTACAAATATTGAATCATTTGATTATTAATGTTCCCTATTCAAATACTGTCATTGGTGGCCTGTTGCTATCAATGTAACCTGCATGCCGTTATGTTGTTTCATTTATGCATGTGTTCTGTTTGCTATGCAACTGCTCCAAATCTGTTGTTTTGGGTTAATTGGAACACCCATGCATGCTGTTAAAACTAATTTGAAATGTTTTGTTAATGACTAACCAACATATTTTGTAAAACCTCAACACCATAGCACTTCTGGTAAGGCTGATCCTGGTAGATCCGCCTGTCCCACCTCATCTGGCCATGGCACTGGACCGCAGCACATCTGGGACTCATCCCAGGACCTCCTCGTCTGCTGGTCCTGCACAACCTTCGGGTGGAACCACTTCAGGGGACAGGGCCCATCCCCCGGGAGTGGGTGCAGACAGGAAACCGTCACCAGTAGCCTGGTCCAGAGTTTGGTGCGTAGCTCCATCCAAAAAGAGTTCGTTGGAAAAGCTGTGCCAGATTGAGGGCTGGCTGGTGCATCTTGATGGTCAGCCTGTCCCTCCTGTCCAGCCCACCAGCACAGCCACCTTTGGGGCCATGAAGGTGCAGTGGTGACTGCCCATGGATGGCGACCTCAGTCCCACTGTATCCATTTGGGGGCTTATGATTGCCTGACTCCCAACCACCCTCCCCATCCAAGGTGTTTACACCCCACATGTGTCATATACTGCTGCTGTCTTGTCTGTCTTCCTATGCAACTTACCTCCCCAAATATACCTATTATCCTTCCCCAACATCCCAGTCTCACCTTAAAAAAAAAAAAAGGGCAAATGCCCCCCCAAAAAAAAATTACACCTCATACATAGCTTTCCATTTCACACACGTGTCCACTGGAAACATAATCTGGTCCAGTTGGCTTAACAACATATTATTGTTGTCCTCACCCCTCTCTCAGGTGTTTGAGTGTCCAAATTCACTTCTAAATTCGGTAGAAATTCACAGCTGCTGCTGTAGAAGAAATGGAGAGTTATGGACTTTTCCTACAGCTGTACTGCACATCCCTAGCTTCTTTTCATACTGTACTTCCCTCTGCATGTCCCTTTTTTCACCCCTTCTATCACCCCTTTTTCTTTTAAAGAAATTAGCATGGGAGTAAGCAGCGGTAAGTGAATTGTCAGTAGCTTGGCATCGCATACTGCCATACAAACCCACTTATAACTGCCTTAATCATTCTGCACCCATCAGACCTTGTTCTGCCTACAACAAAGTAGTCAGCCCTGCCAAGGCTCAAACCCTGGACATTATGCTCTACAATCACTACAACATACCTCTATACCATCTGAGGTGTGAAAATCAGTAATGCTTTAAGAAACATACCATGCAGTCAAGTCAGTTATCATTAAGAAAAAAAAAACATCAGTACCAAGTCTCAAATCCATGATCTTGTACACTACAGCAAGAAGAATGTACCACTGCACCATCTGAGATATTCATAGGTAGGTACTAGGCTATTGGCCCTAGGGCCTATACAGGCCTAGCCAAAAAGGATGCAAGAATTAAAGTTGCTTTTTCAAACATATGCAATGGAGGCATTCAACATTAGGGAGAAATCTCTGTGGAATCATTCATGTGTTGTATATAGACAAATACATACATATATATATATATATATATGTATATATATATATATATATATATATATATATATATATATATATATATATATATATATATATATATACATATATATACATATATATATATATATATATATGTCTGTTGAAATATCTATATGAAATAGTGGATAAATAATATAGATATACATATATAAATATAAAAAGGAAGGGAAACTTATATGTGTATATATATATATATATATATATATATATATATATATATATATATACATATATGTATATATACATACATATATATATAGGTTCATAGGTTGGTACTGGGCTATCTGCCCAAAGGCATATATTAGCCCAGCCACGTTGTGTGGTATTCACCGCCCCTTTAGTAGTTCCCTAGACCCTTGTACTAGCAGCTAGTTCCCTTGGCCCCTATTTAGTAGTGCTGTTGGTGTGATCCCCGGTGTGAACTTTCTGTTACCCATCCAGTCACCAAGGTTCCTCTTGAAGAGTGATAGTGAGGGGCTCTGTCTTATGTAGATCATGACCCTGTTCCATAGTAAGGGAAGTCTTTGCGAAAGGAATCTATCTTTCCAGCATGTTCTATTCATTGTTGTGTTGAGGTTTATATCCCTAGAGCATGTAGCTCGAGTAGATTTGGTTTTGCTAAGATGGAGCATGTTCAACAATTCTGAGTTGGAAATGGCTCTGTACGTTAGACAGAGATCGCCTCTGAGAAAGTGTTATTCAACAGAGAACAGTCTTAGCTTTTTCAATCGTGCTGCATAGGGCAACTGTTGGAGGCCAGTAATCCTCTTGGTTAGGTACCTCTGTGGTCTCTCCAGCTGCTGGAGATGTCTAGCCAGGTACATTCCAATTGGTGCATTGTACTCAATAGTGGGTCTGATGAGGGAAGAGTAGAGGGGTACCATTATATCCTTAGATCTTGATGCGAACCCTTTCATGATCAGATGGGTCACATAGAAGGATTTTCTAAGCACTTTAGCAACATGGTTAGCAAAGGAAAGCTGACTATCTACTTGGGTCCCTAGATCCCTTATTTCTTCTTCAGATTTCAGGGGATTACCTCCTATGTTGTAGTTTGCGGGTACTCTGTTTTTTCCAAAGGGGATTACTACGCATTTTTTTGCATTTAGCTTGAGACCATGGCTTTGACATCATGCATCAGTCTCATTTAGGCCCTTCTGGAAGATCTCCATGTCAGCCAGAGACTCTATTATAGCACCCAGTTTGCAGTCGTCCACAAACTTAGTCAGCCACAGCCCTTCCATGCTTGCCTGTACTTCTGAGAAGTATATGCCAAACAGGAGGGGATTCAGGACAGAGCCCTGAGGCACACCACTCATTACTGGTATGGATTCGGACATAGATCCCGCTACTCTTACGTTATAGGATCTGTCTGAGAGCCAGTTTGCGATCCATTTTGTGACGTAAGGGTTTATGCCCAGGCTGGTGAGCTTATCAATAATACCTGAATGGGGAATGGTGTCAAATGCTTTAGCAAGGGCAAGGTAAGCCGTGTGTACCTCCTTTCCCTTATCTATAGCCTGAGTAACTGTCTCAAAGAAATCCACCAGGTTCAGGAGGCATGATCTGCCCTTGACGAAGCCGAACTGTGTGGGGTCCAGCGACTGGAGGTTTCCAATCTCTCCATTTATGAGTTCCATAATGATTCACTCCATAGCCTTACAGATCAGACTGGTCAGGCTTATTGGACGGTAGTTCCCAGGGTCAGTTGTGGCCCCACCCTTGTGTAGCGGGACCACCGTTGCCATGCGACATTCTATGGGCACATATCCTGTGGAGAGGCTGAGACTGAACAGGATATTAAGATGTGGGGTTAATTCCTTTTGGAGCTCGCGTATGACACAGCCTGGTATACCAGCTGGTCCCATGGAGGCAGTGTTTTTAGCTTTAGATAGAGCCTTGTTAACCAATGTATCAGTAATAATTGGACTTACACAATCCCCTGGAATGGTAATAGGCCCTGTAGGTGGTGAGGGGGGGGGGGGATTTGCACTGAACCTGTCAGCCAAGATGTTGGCAATGTCAGAAGGGTCATTTTGTACTAGCTCAGAACAGACCTGAGCATTGCCATTTAGGTTTTTGACATAACCATAGAAGGCTTTATGGTTATCCTTGGCATCCTTGGCAACTTTCTTTTCAAAATTAGCTTTAGTTGACTTGATGAGGGCCCTCAATTTCTTACTAATCCTGATCAGGGATGATTTTTCTACTTGAAATGTGGCCTTTTTTGTATAAGTCTACTCCTTTTATTGTAAAGTTTGCTTATGGCCAGGGTCCACCAGACTGGTTTCTTCTTGCTTGAGGAAGGAGTCTTGGTTTTATTTGGGATAGCATGGTCCATGCAATCCTGAAGATGCATATAGAGTGCCTTGGTGTAGGATTCTGCATCCTGGATATCATTATCCTTCTGCAAGGGAATAGTGAAGCTTTCCACTTCAGATGCAAGTAGTTTGAAGTTTGCTTTGGAAAGGTTTTTGACTATGGTTTCTTTGACTGGGGGAGGTGGAGGGGTGAGGATGTCCAGGGTTATCAGTTTGTGGTCGGATCTGACCAAGGAGGGAGTGATAATGGGTGTGGTACAATGGGCGCCCGTATTTGTGATGATTAAATCCAATATGTTGTCCCCTCTAGTGGGGGAACATACTAGTTGTTCAAGGGCATTTGAATTTATAAATTCTATGAATTGCTGAGCATAGGAGTTGAAACATTGGTAGTTTGCCCAGTTTATACCAGGGTAGTTGAAATCACCCAAGATTATGGTGTTGGGTAGGATCTTTATATTTTCCAATGTCTCAAGGAATGCAGAGTGAGCACCTTGGGACATGGTGGGCGATCTATAACCGGCTATGACTTGAAATGTGGTTTTGCCTGCTGATAGTTGTGCATGGATGATCCCTGGGGCATCATGCTACGCTACTAACCTGGAGATATGGGTATCCTTGATGAATATGGATACACCTCCACCCTTTGTACTGTGATCCGGTAACTGAGGCTGGAAGGTATGATACGAACTGTAACATGGCAGTGCTGGGGTGCTCTCTTGAGCCTTGAACCAGGTTTCCGTCACTGCACAAACATCAATTTTCTCCATGTTGAGGAGAGCCTTGAGTGTGTGCATTTTGAGGTTGAGACTTCTGGCATCGAGTGGCATTACCCTTAGTTTTTGGTTACCTGTGCTGGTTATGGTGGTTGGTTTGTCCTTTGAGCCTTGCCTAAAAAAGGCACTATATATAAATGTATGTACATAACATGCAGTGTAGTCAGACCTCAGAACCATCCCTCTCAACCTCTTAGTGCAAGACACCTGTACAATGGCTGTAAAAGGGGGGGCAGATATAGGGGCATATTTCAACTATTATTG
Source organism: Protopterus annectens (assembly GCF_019279795.1). NCBI lineage: Eukaryota > Metazoa > Chordata > Ceratodontiformes > Protopteridae > Protopterus > Protopterus annectens. The sequence goes on along the minus strand of NC_056729.1, from coordinate 215,591,678 downwards.
TTAGAAGCAAAGACATTTGCTACAGCAACAGGGTGCATTTCAGCAGACAATTACTGAAGGATATTAGGATGGAAACTGAAATGTTATGTCATTATTTACTGACATAACTCCTTGGATCATCACAGTGATTTACCAGACAAAATATAAATAAATTGTGGAACAGAACAAAAGTACGGGCCAAACATCTGGACATTCTGTGAAAATCCTGGCAGTGGAGAGGTATGTGCGGTGTCCCTTAGTGCAATGAATCTGGACCAAGGCTGACAGATTGGAGAGACAAAGGCATGAACATAAGGACATATCCAAAATACGTGAGTAGATAAGCTGAGAAAGCTGATTTAGTAACACTGTATGTCCTAACATATATTGGCTGAAATATCACAAGTCTTGGACTCAATTGCTTCTCATTAGTTTGTAGCCTCAATCCCCACATCATCCCACTGATGTGTCAGGAATGTATAACAGTTATGGGGAAAAGACCAATGTTATCGGCCAGATAACTGAACATCCTATGAATGTGTGGACATAACACAACATTACGGAAACTACACTCAGCTAACAAGCAACATCCAAACTACAATCAGGCTGTCATAACACTACCCCAGCTCTGGGCTCTAGATATGCATTTGCAAATATAACAAGCACTACATGGATATAACACTACTGGAAAAAAGACACTGGTGTGAAAGTGCATACCTATAACCAATTGCACCACAGTCACAGTGACATACCCATAAGCAAACTGAGCATTACAGTATAATGACTGTGTGAGCAGCAATATCCTGTTTGCCACTCACACATTACCTCTACATATACTGCCCCAAGTCCCAGTGTAGTTGAAATATTGAGATGTTACGGAACATGTCATGGTCTTCCCGTACAGACATATACAGGCAATAGTGAACCAGAGATGGGAGCAGCATTCAGAGTCAGATAGAAATAGCCCAAGACACTCACATGTACCCCCTTTCCTAGTAAGCCAAAGAACAAAGGGACTCCAACCAGCTAAAATACGTTTTAATCCACAAAAATGTTTGCGCTTTCATCTAACTGCAATAGTTTGGACTTCTTCAGATAAATTAAAAAATCACATGAGCAAATTTATATAAACTGCGAAGCAATTAACTAATATAAGTAGGGTTGCCACCCCTCCCTTTTTTTCCTAGACTATCCGGAAATCAAACTGATTCTTCCTTAGTCCAGAGAACACTGTACTCACTCTGGTATTCTGTTTTCAAAAAAGGAAACAGACTATCAACATTTGTAAATCTGCTGATTTACTATGCTTTTTTTACAGAAAAGCATAGTAAATCAGCCAAAAACAGGCAGTGGGCATGGAAAAAGAGGGCAGTCCCTGTCCTGTGATGTCATCATGATGTCAGAAAATGAGTGGAATATGGGTGGGAGAGGGGGTGGGGTGAACGGGGTTACTGGTGATGTGAAGGGTGTGGCTTTACTCCAGTTTTAGCCAAAATGAAAGGTGGCAACCCTAAATATAAGCTTAATTGTTTCAATGAGCAACTCAGAATTAAAGAATAAAGAAACACCATAAATTAAATACATACAAGAACCTACAAAGAAAATATCAAGTAAAATGCATTTGTGTGTGTGTGTGTGTATATATATATATATATATATATATATATATATATATATATATATATATATATATATATATATATATATATATATATATACACACACATATATATATATATATATATATATATATATATATATATACACATACATACATATATATATATATATATATATATATATAAAATAACCAACCATAAATCATATATAAAAACTGTTTCAAAAAAGCACTGAGTATTTAAACCCAAGTTTCATTTTTCAAGAGATTTTAGTCTAAGAAGGCAATCTAGTGAACAGCTTTCATTCAATCCAGGAAATGAAAAGGCATTCAGTTTAAGTTGCCACAAAAGTTCTTTAAGTTCTAGCTGTAATGACCAAGGCCACCTTTAATATTTTTCATCACATGATCAATCACTATGTACTTACAATTATGGTTTCGGTGTTCATAAATGTGTTTTGCTAAAGAGTTATTCAAATTATTTTTGCTGATTCTATACTGGTGCTCATAAACCTGTTGTTTAAAATGTCGCTCTTTTCTACCAAGGTAAAATGAATTACAGAGTTGACATTGTGCTAAATAAATAGCACCAACTGTATTACAGTTATAATTCCAATTTATCTTGTAATGTATACCCTGGACAATAATATAGTCACTAGTAATCATATACTTACAGTAAGAGCAAAAGCCACATTTTTTCATCTCTACTCTATGTATGCAGGACTAGGGGTGGTGGTGTGCGAGTAGATTTTTCAAGGTTCTACCTCTCCTGAAAATTAATCTAGGTTTTAGTTCTACCTTCTTCCTAATTAATGGATTGTTGAACAGGATACCCCAATTTTTATTCAATATATCCCTTATTTAATTAATGTCCATGTAGAAGGTAGTGATAAGGCTAATAGAAAAGTCAGTTTCATGACTTAAATCTGTCCCAGAGTTTGATAAACTATTACCTAAACCTATAGAGATGGCATTATTGTTTTAAATTGGAGCAAAATAACCTGTTACCCTCTTACTACTAACCTCCAAAATAAGATCATCCAAGAGGACAGATGGGTAACCCCTTCTCAAGAACATAGATTTTAAATTGTTACATTCAGCTAAAAAGTCATCCTCCAGTGAGGTCATACATGCAGTTCTAACAAGCTGTCCCTTGACTACCCCTCTTTTTTGATGGTAAGGATGCCCATTCTCAAAATGCAAAAAGTTGTTTGAGTAGGTAGCCTTTCTGTAAATCTTTACTAGGTACCTATTATTAATGATGTCATTTGTTAAAAGGACATCAAGAAAGGAGTTTGAATAATAATCATAATGGTAAGTAAAAAATAGAAATTCTGTGGTGCCATTAATATATTCCACAAATTTACACAGCCCGAATGACATGTTCACACTACACTGCTATACAATCCTGAAAGTCTGTTAAGAATGGCCAGACATACACAGACTTCTCAAATGTACAGTTTCCCACAGAATGTATAGGCACATGACTCATATCTATGATCATGTCCTTGTTACATGTATGTCGGTCTATTACATCACTGGGATGGTAGCAGGAATAAAGGCAATAAATAATGATACTACATACCTCTGAACCTCTTAGTGCATGACATCTGGACAAAGCCTGACATAATTGGGGGACAGAGGCCCAAACACAGGGGTATATTGGACATATTGCTGTTATAAATGTAGACAGTTCCTGGTGTTACTGGGTTTGTTGTCATATATCTTTTTGAGGGATATGAAGTCAGTAACACCAATGGATGTTAGCATGTACTGACTGCATTCCCCAGAGTAGTCTACTGATTAGCCAAGGACAATGACTGTCTGGGGAACAGACCAAACATATGAGCCATGCATCTGGACAGTGTCAAGGCCTTTGGACAGTATAGAGGTATGACTGCAGTCATGTAACAGAATGGAAATCCCCTGACAGCTGCCAAACATGTCACCCAGCACCTTATGAGGCACAGTAAGACCAACACGACACTCCTCCACATCAGCACCTGGCAATTACCCATGTATAGTCAAATATAGCATGCACTACAGGGATGGCACTGTAGTGAAAAGCAGATTATGGTGCATAAATGCACACCCAAGACATTTGCACCACAGTCATGGCAACATACTAGTACCCAAAATGAATTCCAGAGTACAACTGTCTGAACAAACATATCCTGATTGCCAGTCACATGCTACACTGATATATACTGGCCAAAATCACAGTGTACTGGGAATCCTGAGGTGTTACAGGAGATTTCATAGTCTGCCCCTACAAGCATGCAGACCTGATGGACTGCCAGCAGCCATAGCAGCATGCACAGTCAGACAGGTAAAGGATGTATGGCAATCACATCTGCTACTCTCCCTACCCAGCTCAACAAGCATCTACACACAACATTGCTACACAATCTTGTCAGTCTGTTCACAATTGCCAGACATACATAGCCAAATGTACAGATTTCCACAGAACTTTCTGGGTATGGAACCATAATTCTGGCCACTGCTGCATACCACGGCCGGGAGTCTGCTAGGTCACTGGGATAACTGGAGTGCAGTCAGTAATTAATGATATACCATACTTCTGCACCTCATAGTGCAGGACAGCTGAACCTGCATGATGAACTTGGGGGACAGGGGGACAGAAAGAGGGACATATCACACATAATGGTGTTACAAACTGAAACAGTAGCTAGCGTTACATGTGTGGTTGTAACATAACATCTCTGAAGGATATGATGTCTGGAACATCAATGGATGTCAACAGTTACTGACTACAATTCTCACATTATCCTACCACCCCCAAAAAAACAGACATTGTTCGAGGAACCAAACAAATATAACAGGCAAACCTCTGGCCATTCTGTGGACAACATGTCAGTTGAGAGGTATGTCAGTGGCATATCACTGCCAGATGTCAAATCACTGAGTAAATGCATGTCCAGATGAACCCTGTCAATCTAGCAACCCTCTGTGTGTATGACAGCAGTAATGACATACAATCTGCACCCAATTCTGGAGCTTTGCCCCCATGTTGTTGAGCTGTCTCCACATGTCCTGTCCTGTGAGGTATTCCTGCCTATTGTCTGTGAAGCTGTAGCCCCCACACCTTCATAATGTCCCCTGCACAGGCAAAGAAAAGGGGCAAGGCCCACATGAAGGATGTCCCATATGTTAGAACTAGCAGCAGTGGCCAGGCCCACACCGCAATACTATGTGGGAACCTGCATAGCTGTATGGCCTCAGCAATACCTGACAGGACAACATCAAACCCCTCAAGGTAGGCTGAATGGCTGTGGTGGACAGCAGCAATACACAATTACCATCATAGGTGGAAATAATCGCAGGCCTGGTTAAGAAGATAGAGGTGCCTCATTGGCAGCCATGTCACCTTGTTCTGCACAAGCAAGTAAGGTCACAGGTAATGTACACTAAGGCTGTCTTTGAATGCAAACTGGATACATCCACCAAGGCCAATCACTAGGCCTTCCAGACATGTGTCTGCAATTCCAGAGGCAACACATATATCTTCTCTGTAGTGGTGGTCAATAACACCACATACACATATGTCATAGATATAGGCAACTGGCTTCAGACAGGTGAAGTGTAAACTTCACCCCCCTGTCCCCCCATAAGTACACATGTGCATTTACAGCACCTTCCCCCTCCCCTCATGATCAGGAAGCAGATCTGTAATGCCCTCAAAAAGGCAACACACAGAGGTCTCCACTGATACCGTTCCTGGCTGCATCCTACATGAACACAGGCATGGGCTCTCAGACCCATTCTGCAGTGTAGTCAACCACAGCCAGAACACCGGTGTCATCCCATCTGCACAGAGGACAAACAGAAAGTTGATTAAAAGCAGGTTATGCATTAGCATGAATGTTCTGAAGGATACACGTCTGAAACTGAAATGTGTGCCATTATGTCATGACAGCAATCCTCAATGGCATGGCCAAAAACCTCAATACTCTCCATTTAATATAATAATATAATATTAATATGCAATAGGAGATAAATGAAAATATACAGCTCAAATCCCCAAACCAAGGTAGTGTAGTGGTCAGAGTCCCAGCTTTGCATACAGGCATACATAGTTTGAGTACTTCAACAGACACTCCATTTTTACATGGCAAAGCAGTGTTAAAAGTACTATTTTCATATTAAAATATGTGGTAAGATATTTTTGTCACCCAGGGTACTGTAGCTGGTGTAAAATGGAATAACATGTGAAACCACCCATTACACCCGTTGCTACTGTAATGGAAGCACATTTTATATGTTATAAGAAATATATATATATATATATATATATATATATATATATATATATATATATATATATATATATATATATATAAAATATGACATAATAATATCATAAGGATATAATATTATAATACTATTATAATAATATAATATAATATATCTAGAAATATATATAACAGATATTTTATAAGAATGAACTGTGAGCAATGGTTAGAAAAGCTCAGCTATGCTTAGCAGGTTTAAGCATTGTTCAAACATGAATGCTAAGCAGTAGGTAGCTCAGTTAAGTGGATTTGCACACTGGTACATGTTGCTATGTGCAGCCAACACAGGTTAATCATCTGTACATTTAATCATGTGTTGGCAGCATTTAGCATCATGCAAACCCACACAAACCTGCTTACAACTGCTTTAATCACTCTGTTTCCATCAACCGCTGTTATGCCTAGCAACAAGAAAACCAGCTCTGTCAAGTCTCAAACCCAGAGCCCTGTACACCACAGTCAGAGCAATGCAGTACTATACCATTTGAGTTGCAAGGATTGCTAATGCTTTTTCAAACATATCATGCAGGAGAGTCATTGAACAGTAGGGAAAAGATTCCATAGAATCAGTCATTTTTGTCTTTATACATAAACACATTTATATGTATAGAGATGCATATATATGGAAAAATGTATACATAATATAAATAGATATATACACATAAAACACACATATATATATATATATATATATATATATATATATATATATATATAAAACTAAATATATATAAAAAGTAAAAAAATATGCATACACACACACACACACACACACACACACACACACATATATATATATACACACACACACACACACACACACACACACACACACACACACACACACACACACACACACACACACAAATATATAATGTACATTTATGCTCATAACATGTAGTGGAGTCATACCTCACAACCATACCTTAGTGCAAAACACCTGGCTAAAGTATGTCCAAATTGGGGGACATATTTTAAATATTGCTCTTATAAATGTAGAATGTTGCCAGAGTGACAAGGTTTACTTCAGCATACATATTCTGAAGTATGTGAGTTCTGAAACTGAAATGTATGTCATCATTTACTGTCAGAAATCTGCAGATCATGACATTTACCAGGGATATAAAAATAATGAATTTGTGGAACAGACCAAAAATGTGAGCAATAAACCTGGACATACTGCAACAATCCAGACAGTCGAGAAGTAGGCTCAGAACCCCTTAGTGCAATGAATCTGGACCAAGTCTGACAAAGTGGGAGGAGAAAGCCATGAAAATAGGGACATATCTGAAATACTGGAATAGATAAGCTGACATAGTTGCTGCAGTAACACCCTCATGTCTGTCCTAACATTTATTGACTGAAATAGCACAAGTCCAACACTCAATTACTTCTCACTAGTTAGTGACAGAAATCCTCACATCATCCCACTGATGTGTCAGAAATATACAACACTTATGGGGGCCAGGCAACAGTACATCCTATAAATATCTGGACATAACATCACATTAGGGAAACTACACTCAGCTGCTAAGCATGTCACCAAGCATTGTCCAAACTACAGTCAGACTGACACAACACTAACCCAAATCCACTAGCAGGAATTACACATGTATTGACACATATATCAGGCACAACAGGGATGTAAAAGCACTGAAAAGGAGACACACCAGTGTGAAAGTGTATGCCCACAACCAATTTCTCCACAGTCACAGTGGCAAGTAAGTCAAAAGAACAGTACAGTATAAGAACTGTGTGAACAAAAACATCTCAACATATTTGCCACTCACATACTCCCCCCACCCATACTGACCACATTCACAGTGCAGTATGATGCCTGACTGTGGTATGGGACATGTCTCAGTCTGCCCCTACAAACATATACAGCTGATAGACCACCAGAAACAGGAGCAGCATCCACAGGCAGATAGAAAAGTAGCCATAACACATACTTCCACCCCCTCCCTACACAGGACAAATAACATTGACATACTACATTGCTATACAATCCTGACAGTCTATCAACAATTGCCAGAAATAGACAGACCTCTAAACTGTACAGAGTCTCACAGAATGTCCAGGATTTTCCCTTATATATAAGGCCTCTACCACATAACATGTCTGGCAGTCTGATACATCACTGGGTTGATATCAGGAATGTAGGCACTAAATAATCATACACCGTGCCTATCAACCTCTTACTGCATGACATCTGGACAAAGCCTGACATAATTATGGGACAGAGGCCCAAAAACAGGGGCATATTTGACATATTGCTGTTATAAACTGAGAAAGTTGCTGGTGTAACAGGATTAGTTGTAACATATATTTTCTGAAGGATATGAGGTCAGAAACACAAATGGATGTTAGCAATTACTGACTGGATTCCCCAGAGTATGCTACTGATTTTCCAAAGACAAAAATGTCTGAGGAACACACCAAACATAGGAGTCCAAACTCTGGCCATTCTGCAGATAACTCTACAGTTGAGAGTTATGTCAAACACAACACTGTCAGAGTTAAAATCACACAGAAACTCCATGTCCACACAAACCATGTTAGACTAACATTAATCCAAATGTATAACAGCAATACTTACATTCTGTCCCTATGTCTGGAACATTTGCCCTCATTTTGTTGGCCTGTCTCCACAGTTTTGGTTGTAAGAGGTATTTCAAAATACCCTCAGTGATGCTGTTGTTCACACACTTCCATGAAGTCCACCTCACTGGCAAAGAAAAGGGCCAACGCCCACATGAGGTACACAATTATAGGAGTGTGTTGCCATGCCATTGGCTATATGAATAACAACACAGCTGATCTGCATGCAATTATCAAGAGGGAGACACCAGTTGGTACACAGGCCATCAGCTGCTCATGAGCATTACCTTCAAAATGCAAGCTGCTGTCTATGCAAAACAGATGTACACCCTACATCTGTGGGAGAGACAGAGAGAGAGAGAGAGAGAGAGAACAGTGAAAAAAGCAAGCAGGATATAATTGCCTACACTTGGGAAAAAAGCAGGCATGTCAAACAAGTAAGCATGTAATGGACTGCAGTAGGGGGTATGTAAGAATGGGAAATAGGACGTTTAACATATATGTTTCAACAAGACTTGCTGTACTGACATATTGCTGATCAGAACCTGTGGCCATAGTATCTGGGTTTGTCTGCAGTGACATAGATCATAGGTCAGGCCCCTGAGTCACCCCAGGAAAGGATGGCTCACATATGACTACTACTGGTCTGTGAGTTGAACAATACGGACTGTGACAATGCTAGGCCAGCTACTGGGATGTCATACATATACATATCTTACTTATGAATACAACTATGATATACTTACTTGTCTCAGAAATGTGAGAGACCTATACATGGTATTTGCATAGTAAAGTACTGTTGCAGATGTGTGTGTTGAACTTCATGTGATATACTAAGCTCATACCATGTAACTGTTCAGTGTTATGAATGCTGACCATATGTGTACCTCATATTTGTGGACATTTACTCATAGAGTTGTGTTATGTCTGGCAAATCCTTGGCAAATCTGTGAAGACTGACATTACATCTCCTTTTTCCTCTGGCTGTTCCCGTTAGGGGTCGCCACAGTGGATCATCTGTTGCCATTTCTGTCTGTGCTCTGCATCTTGCTCTGTCACACAGTCTACCTGCATGTCCTCTCTCACTACATCCAGAATTCTTATCTGAGACCTTCCTCTTTTCCTCTTACCAGGCAACTGCATCCTTACCATCCTTTTCCCAGTATAATCAGTATCCCTCCTCAGCACATGCCCAAACCGATATAATCTTGCCTCTCCGGCTTTGTCTCAAAACCATCCAACATGGGCTTGCCCTCCCATATATGCATTGCTAATCTTGTGCATCCTCGTCATACCGAGCACAAATCCAAACATCTGTAACTCTGCCACATCCTGACTTTTTGTCAATGCCACTGTCTCCAACCCATATAACATAGCTGGTCTCACTATCCTCTTGAAGACCTTTCCTTTCACTTTTAATGGTACTCATCTGTCACAAATCACTCCTGACACTCTTCTCCACCCTCTCCAGCCTGCCTGTCCTCTCTTCTTCACATGTCCTCCACAGTCTTAATTACTCTAAAATATTGATCCCAATCATTTAAATACATCCACCCTTGCCAAATCTACTCCCCACATCCTTAACATTCCACTATCCTCCCTCTCATTCACACACAGATATTCTGTCATAGTCCTGCTGACCTTGATTCCTCTCCTCTCTAGAGCATATCTCCACCTCTCCAGGTTCTTCTAAATCTGTTCCCTACTCTCAATACAGATCACAATGTCATCTGCAAACATCATAGTCAACAGGGACTCCTATATGATCTTGTCTGTCAAAGTGTCCATCACCATTGCAAATAAGACATGGCTCACAACTGATCCCTGATGTCATCCCACCTCCACTTTAATGCATCCATCGCTCCCACTGCAGACCTCACCACTGTCACACCACCCTTGTACATATCCTGTACCACTCTTACATATAGCTCTGCCACTCATGACTTCCTCATACAATACCACAATTCCTCTCTAGGCACCCTGTCATATGCTTTCTCTAAGTCCAGAAAGGCACAAAGGAACACTTGATCTCCTCTTTACTTCTCCATCAATACTCTCAGAGCAAACATTGCATCTGTAGTGCTCCTTCCTGGCATGACATCATACTGCTGACCACTACACATCACCTCCCTGCTTAACCTAGCTGCCACTACTCTCTCCCATAACCTCATGCTGTGACTGATTGATGTTATCCCTCTATTACTACAACTCTGCACATCAACCTAATTCTTAAAATGATACCCAAACACTTTCTCTCCACTCCTCATGCAACCTCTCACTTTCCAAGATATCATTAAACAATCTGGTTAAAAACACCACTGCCATTTCCTCTAAACACTTCCATGCTTCCACAGGTATGCCATGTGGACGAACAGGCTTTCCAGTATTCATCCTCTTCATAGCTAAACTTACTTCATCCTTGGTAAGCCGTTGAACTTTCTGATTTACCATACTCACATCATCTAACCTTCTCTCTCTCATTCTCTTCATTCATCAAACTCTCATTGTACTCTGTCCATCTGCTCAACACACTCTCCTTGCTTGTGAGTACATTTCTCTCATTATCCTTTATCACCCTTATTTGTTGCATATCTTTTCTAGCTCAGTCCTTCTGTCTAGCCAATCAGTACAAGTCCTTTCATGCCTTCTTAGTGTCCAGTCTGTCATACAACTCTTCGTATGCCTCATCCTTAGCCTTTGCCACCTCTCTCTTTGTCATGCACCTCATCTCCTTATACTCCTTTCAACTTTCTTCATCTCTCTGACAATCCCACTCCTTCTTCCTCATACTCTTTCTCTGTATACTGTATTATACTTCCTCAGTCCACCACCAGGTCTCCTTGCACTCCTTCCTCCATCCACATGTCACACCAAGCACCTTCCTAGCCTTCTCGCTTACAAGCTTTGCTGTACTTACCCAGATATTTGTTAAATCTTCACTGCCACCCAGTGTCTTTCTTAACTCTTTCCTGAACTCCACTTCACAATCAACCTTTTCCAATTCTCATCATTTGAACCTTGGTGCTGCCCTCACACTGCTCCTCCTCTTCTTGATCACCAATGTCATCTAACAGACCAACATTCTATGCTGCCTAAATAGACTTTCCCCTGTCACCACTTTACAGTCTCCAATCTCATTCAAACTGGCCCTTCTACATTGGATATATTCCACCTGTGTGAATTTTCCTCGACTCTTGTATGTCACCCTATGCTCCACCATCAGTTTCCAGCTTTGTAAACATCACTCTATCAGACACTCATTTTATCCTCCAAAAACCCTCTTGGCATACTGTTTCTTCAGGATAACCCCTACCCCCTTTCTCCTCCGATCCACACCATGATAGCACAATTGTGACCTGCCTCCAATACACTTAGCTGTACTCAGCTTCCATCTGGTCTGTTTCACACAAAATATATCAACTCTTCCTCAGGCCATCATATCAGCTAGCTCTGTCCCTATAAAAGTCATATTGCCAACATTAAAAGTTCTTACTCTCAAAACCACAATCCTAGCCTTTCTCTTCTCTTCCTGCCATAAGAGTGTTGGACATTCTCCAAGGCATGCCTGTCAATGCAAAGGCTACTGTGCTATCGAATGACTCAAGTGTGTTAAAGCAATATTAAGACAGTGTCACTAATTTTGACCCATTGTCTCCCATGTATGTGTGGCATCCTATAGATGTCCTGCTCTAACGGGTTGACAGGGATGACTGGGCAGCAAGAGTGTGAATACAGGGTGCTACACTGACACAGAACAGAAATGTATATCAGGTATTACCTGTGCACATGTCAGTATGAGTAGGTGCATCTGGCCACCTCATAACAGACATGGGATGCAAAATGTCAGTTAAATAAGCTGTATATGTTGTACACATGTGTAATCTTAATTACTGTGCATCAAACAGAGTAACATTTCTACAGCTACTGGTTATTGCATTGCCCTGACAGATCCGTGGGTACTACAATAAGCATGATTATCAGTTTGAAATTGGAGAAATGTCCAACTGTGTTATGACTTTGTGCCCATGCCTATTACAAACAGCTATATGAACACCTGCATAGCTGTATGGACTCAGCAATACCTTACTTGTAAAATCTGCTTCTATCAAAGTAGAGTAATCTCCTTTGCTGGACAGCAGCGATACACAAACCACAGACTTGGTTCTTATATTGGTTTTACATGGTAAAGTAGGAGCAGGCACCAACTTGGCATCAACTCAGCTGTTATCTGAACAAGCATATAAGGTCACAGGTGGATTACTGAAAGGCTAACTATGAGTACAAATTGGACACATCCTCCAAGGCCAATCATAAGGCCATCTTCCCATATGTCTGCAATCTCAGAGGCAACAAACCAACCCAACCTGTAATGGTGGTCAATTAGACCACATACACACACAACATAGCTATAGCCAACCTGCTGCAGATAGGGTTAGGGCAAACATCACCCCCCTGGCTCAGCATCACTATAAGTGAATATGCACAGCACCCACACCCTTCCCCTCATCACCAGTGAGCAGGTACACATTGCTTACTGAAAGGCAACAAATGTAACTATCCATGGGATCTGATAACATCCCTGTCCACATCTTACATGAACTCAGGCATGTGGTTGCAGCTCCATTACACACTGTAGTCACACTAAGCCTCGGCACCATCCACACCCCATGTACATGGAAGATGGCCATTGTCATCCCTCTACACAGACCTGAATGAGCAATAGAGGATTATGCAATTAACTGGCCCTCATTGGGGGGAATATTACACATAGGACCAGGAGTGCAATGCAAGCTGATACTGTGCTGATAGATTACAGGGGTATGGTGTGGTTGTGAGTGGTGGCTACTGGTATTCAATGTACATGTGCAGGTTCTGTACATACTGTTGCCAAATGTAAGATTGTAAGGGGTCCTGTGATGTGTTTCCCTGTTTATGTCTTTCAGGTTCAATGTCGTATTAGCAAAGGGCAACTTTTTCATTGGCTGAAACAACTATAATCTTAGAATCCATACTACAGAACCATGCAATAATGTTTGGCCAGCGCCAGCAACATCTGTGGGAGAGGACCACCCTATGGGAAGACCTTGTCCACAGGGTAAACGATCTCAGCCTGCATGCACATACATACAAGCAGGTCCAGCATTGTGCAACTGACCTCATATGCCATGCCCGGCAAAGGGCTGCTGCCGTGGCCAGAAACTGCACAGCCACAGGTGGGGGTCCAGCCATGCAGCCCCCACTGACACCCACCGAGGAGCTCTTCACCAACCTTGGGGCACCCATCCCAGTACAACATCAGGGTACAGACCCCCACATGCTGGAGGTGGGTGACACCCAGACAATGGACAAGGGTCATGCAGGTAAGGCCCCAGTGGAGATTACTAGACTAGTGTAGCAGACATACTTTTATCTGTAGATTATCTACATGGATGTGTCAGGTCAGATTGCAGTTGTGGATGGGGTTTTCTAATGCACAGAAGTGCACATCTATGGTGAAGTACAGCAAATTGTGTAGTATTGGGGTTTGTACTGTAAATGTGCAGGCATGCTGCATACATCCTGTGCCAATGCCACATGTGAGTCTGCTTACAATAACTCTCTCCTACAATTACCTAGGTCTCTTTGGTCTGCATGTGGGACAGCAACCTGAAGCTGGTGAGTATGGAATTGTTCTTTTGTGGTTTGCCAATACCCCAGGCATGTGAAGGGCATGCAATTTACCATGCACACAACTGCCACTCCTAGCAGTATTGCTTTAAGTGCATGTTCACTTGTGGTAGGGTTAACTGCATTGCATCACAGTGGTCACCACAGGGGCCTATCTAAAGAGAATGCAACATTCCTGTAGAATGCCTCTCAACCTGTCAGTGCAAGACTTCTGGACAGAAACCAGAAAAATAGGGGACAAACGGCCTAAGGTAGGGACATGTGTGAAACATTACTCTTATACAGTGGATATAAACAGTGTCTACACCCCTGTTAAGATGCCAGATGTTTGTGATATATACAAACTGAGACTACAATTAGTCAGTCCACACCATTTCCGACCTTTAATGTGACCCATAACATGAAAAATTCACTTGTAAAACAAACCAATCTTTTAGGCACTAAATATGGAGAATACAAACTTTACAATAAGCTGGATGCATACGTGTGCACACCCTTCAAATAATATTTAATGCAGCAGCTTGTGGTTTACTGACAGCATTCAATCTGCTTGGGTAGACACCTGCCATCAAGTAAAGGTACTCTGAGTAACACCAAATAACAGTCTGCTGTTCAAGTAGGATATTCACGACATTTGCTCAGTTGCTTGCAACAGCAACAGCCGTCGCTTGCAGACAGCTTACAAAGCAGCAAAGGAATCTCATATTTGAAAGCTATCATTCAGGAGTAGGGTACAACAACATTATCTCAGAATTGCATACACCATGGAACACAGTGTAGACAGTCATCAAAAGGTGGATTGAATATGGGACAGCAGTGCTGTTGAAAAGAACTTGATGTCCATCCAAAGCTGATTAAAAACCATGTCCAAATCTCATCAGAGAGACTGCTAGGAGACATACAGCAACACTGAGGGAGTTGTAGGAATCTCTTGCAAGTACTGGTGTTGTGTACTACATGTGAGAACAATCTCCTATATTCTGCATAAGTCTGGCCTATGAGGTAGGGTCAGAAGATGGAAGCACATCCCCACACCAAAAAACATCCAGGGTTGGATACAAATTGCAATACAGCACATCAAATCTCCCAAAGGCATGTGGGAAAATGTGTTATGGTGTAATGCGACTATGCCTTGACCTCACAGCCACAGTACCAAAAGGTATGTGTGGTGCATAAGCAACACCTCTCTTCACGTGAAGACCACCATCCCCATGGTGAATCATGCTGGTGGCATTGGCCTGCTGTGGGGATGCTCTTCTACAGCTGAAATTGGTCCTGTAGTCACAGTGGTGGGAATTTTGAACAGTTCAAAATAACACTCACATCTGTCCAAAATCCATCAGGCATCTGCAAGAACACTGAGGATGGGGAGGGGTGTCAGCCTTCAACATGACAAAGACCCAACACATATATCCAATGCTACCTAAGAATGCCTCCACCTGAACACACTTATGGTTATGGATTGTCCAAGCCAGAGCCTAGAACTAAACCCGATAGCAAAACCCCAGTGTGACCTGATGAGAGCTGTACATATGAGTTGCCCTTACAATCTGACAGTGTTGGGGACATTTGCAAGGAAGAGTGACCAAATAATGCCAAGTCAAGATGTGCCATGCTGATAGAAACCTTCCAAGAAGAGTGAATGCTATAAGTCACAAGGTGCTTCAACAAAGTATAATTTTAAGGGTGTGCACACTTATGCAACCACCATATTGTACATATTTCATTCATTATCTTTTACATGTAACACATTTGTTTGCTTATCAATTGGATTTCACAGGTCATATGTCACATGAAAGGTGGGTAATATTTTTGAATGCATTATTGTGGTCTCATTTTATATATTACAAGAACATGGCATGTTAACAGGGTTGTGTACATTTATCATATCCACTGTAAACTTAGAAGGTTGGTGGTGTAACAGGAATTATATGTCCACACATTTACTGCTGGTTTAGAGGTCTGAAATGCAAATGTATGTCATTAATTAGTGACGTCACTCCTCAGATCATCCAAGTTATGTATCAGACAAACACAGGGGTTATGAGAAACAGAGCAAACATATGAGCCAGACATCTAGACATCCTGCGAGGATCTGTACAGTTGTGAGGTATGTTCTGTAGTACTTGCCACTGTGCTATACAGGTGAACAGCAATGATGTGTACATGATTGCAGTCTGTGCTGGGGAAGGGCCATCACCTACAAACACTACTCATGTATCCCAGAGCTCTATATTGTTAGTTACATGTAGTAAAACTGTCTGCAATGCATGATGTTGAGGGTTGTGTGTCATGCATGTCACCATTTGGGTAATGTGAGGTCTATGTAATACATTTGTGCCACCTCACCTGTAAGTGTGTGTGTGTGTGTGTGTGTGTGTGTGTGTGTGTGTGTGTGTGTGTGTGTGTGTGTGTGTGTGTGTGTGTGTGTGTGTGTGTGTGTGTGTGTGTGTGTGTGTGTGTGTGTGTGTGTGTGTGTGTGTATGTGTGTGTGTGTGAGTGTCCATATGGGCGTGTGTGTACCAGCCAACCTCAAAGTGCAGGTATTAATGTACATATGTTGTCTTCCCCTCATAGGTGGTGATAGGGGTTCAGGGTCCATTCCACTTGGAAACTGATATCATTGTCTCTGCAGACTCTGACAATGATGATAGGAATAGTGAGGTAAAGGTGGGGTTGTCAGGAGCTGAATCTATGCCATTGGTTGGCATCCCACTGTTATCCACACCATCTCCACACACAGTGGCAATGCCAGGACATATCCTATCACCAGTGGCCACAGATGAAGGACAGTTGGCAGGTGGTGGCATGGAACAGGCTAGTGTGGTGACTATGGCAGATGTGAGTGTAGACACTGGCCATAGCCAGAGTGCAGGCGAGGTCCCACACAGTCGGATGGACAGGGTGCTCACAGAAGGACTGCTGCACATCAAGCTGCGGTCGCAAGTGCCACAGCAGGTGTCACCAGACACATGTTTCAGGCTGTCATGGATGCACAGGCATGTAGTGAATGCTACACCGGACAAATACTCAGGGTGGTGGATGCAACTCTTCCTGATTTACATGGTGACATACATGACTTTGTTGAGGCAACATGTCAAAATACTGAGGTCATGAATAAATGGTGGAGTGATACCTTGGCAATCCTCAACCATGGTATGTCTGTGTTAGAGCATGTAGTGGGATTTGGGCATTTGCCATGTGGATGTAGGTCAGCACCAACAACAGCTGAGAGTCTACAAGGCCGTGCACCTTCACACTCCCATAGTGGCAGTGACACCAGAACTACTGAAGGGGGATTGCTGTCCATATCACACTGGAGCAGGCTATGGGCACGTGGTCCTGGCCGGTCCCATTAGGGACACAGATCTAGCAGACAGCAGTCACCATCAGGAAGCAGTACTGCATCTGGCCTTGGGCCTGGTGGTGCCAGTGATACCCCTGGCAAGACCAGTTCCCATGTCCGTGGCCAGAGATGGTGAACTGAACACCTTGACATGTATGGTCCACAGCTGTCCAAAATACCCCTGTGTAGGGCAGGCACATGTCATGACTGTATGCATACATACACACACACATACATCTGTATCACAGGCACATCACCTCCAGACACACAAAGCACCTTTGCACAGCCCATCTGTTGAATAACCCTCCAAACACACACATGTATGATATCAACCATATGGCCCAGCCTAGGCCTCTGGCAAACCCACACCACACCCTGTGCATATGATGATACATGTGCGACATCCCTGTCATCCATAACATTGATGCAGGGACATGTAATATGGGTCTGATGCATAGGGTGAATATAGTACAGTGTAGCTATGTAATACTATATAAGGTGATATTGGCTTGCATTTGTTATGTGTACATATACAGGTGTATGTATTTTATTAGCCAGGCTGCATTATTGTTGTTAGTAACACTGACTGAATGTAGTCTGTTTGTGTTCCAGGTGTCTGTGTGTCTGCAGGCTGTGGCCCTGCAGACATTCCCAAGAAGGAGTATGGCAGAGTGGAAATATACTGACAGTGTCATAGGCAATGTACAGCTTTATATGTACATGTACCAGGTGTGTATGCATGCAACAGTGTGTGAGGGACACTGCTGTCAGACAGTGTGACCTTGCATACATACCCCTTGTCACAGACAGGTAACCTTCAGACATGTCACCTCAGTGTTGTTTAGTACCACAGGCTCATACATACAGAACAGGTTACTGCAGTACTGTCAGCAGGTCCCTCACAAGTGTAGCCATTACATTAACTGCAACAGATTCACCAGTCAAGACGTGTTGGTCCTGCCATTTCATTCCCATGCATTCAACCCTGATGCAGTTGGAGAGGGCATGCATGATACTGTGCATTGCAGGTTTGGGGTATGTATTCCTGAGTTCACAGGGTGAAACAGGGAGGCAAAATGGTATATCCTTTGCATACACAGAGTAAGGACTGACACAGGGGATGTGCATACAGTAACACAAACACAATAGACAGATTAGTAAACTTACATATCCACTTTGATGTACTGTAATATTATATACACATGACATGCCCCACATAGATTATATGAATGGAGTATAGCACACTACCTCTTACAACATAAAATGTTCTGAATGCCTTCATGGATGGTGAGATAACCCACCAGAAATAGCATCTAGAGTCATGTATTGCTTCTACAAGCCTGAACAAGTGATAGGGTAACAGACATTGTATCAGCATGGTGTTTCAGTCAGGTATGATACCTGATGCTGGCATGTGTGTTACTAAACTCACTGTGGCCAATTTGACAACAATGCCACATACATGGGCATTGTTAAGGGACACAGACCACATATATGATGCAAACATCTGGATATTCCATAGACATCTGTACAGAGGACTGGTATGGCCTGCACAATGGTTTAACATGCTGCATGTGAGGCAGATTCCATTACCATGCAACATAAAGTAATGTTATCAGGAGGTGGTAAATAGGTACTCACATCAAAATGGTATAAGCCAAACAGGATATGATCTTCACCCAAACACATACACACACAGTTGCCAGTACTGAAATTAGAACACATACCTATCTAGTTATTGCTACTATAGTCTTACGCAGTTATCAGATGTGCCACTGAGCTTATATGATTTCATCTAGCCCCAAGGTACTTCTAAGATGAATTACATCATCAGGCCTAGTAAAGTAGGGTGATGGGAAGTGTACAGGGTGGTACACAACTCAAAATGGTATAACCCACACAGTATATGATTCTCACACAAACAGTTGTCAGTATTAAGATTAGAACATCTACTTATCTAGTTATGTCTACTATAATGTTACGCAGTTATCAGATGTGCCACGGAGCTTACATCACTTCACCTTGTCCCAATGTACTTCTAAGGATAATGACATCAACAAGCCTACTAAAGTAAGGTGATGGGAAGTGTACAGGGTGGTACACAAGTCAAAATGGTATAACCCACACAGTATATGATTCTCACATAAACACACACACACAAACAGTTGTCAGTATTGAGATTAGAACCCCTACCTATCTAATTATTTCTATTATAGTGTTATGCAGTTATCAGATGCGCCATGGAGCTTACAGGATTTCACCTAGTCCTAAGGTACTTCTAAGGTGAATGACATCAGCAGCCCTAGTAAAGCAGGGTGACAGTAAGTGTACAGGGTGGTACACAGCTCAAAATGATATAACCCACACAGTGCACACACACACACACACACACACACACACACACACACACACACACACACACACACACACACACACACACACACAATTACTTGTCAGAATTGAGATTAGAATGCAGTTATTGCAAGAGCTACTGATCTTACTGGACTGACAACTGGCCAAAGGTGCTGATAAGGGGAATGACATCAGCAGGACTGATAAATTAGGGCACTGGGTAGGAAACATATCAAAATACTTCTTCCTACAAACATACACACCCACACACACATATGCCAGATCTGAGAATAGAACCCCTGCCTATCTATGTATTTGTACTACAGTGTTACACAGTTACTCAACATGCTACAGAGCTTACTGGACTGACCACTGGTCAAAGGTGCTGATAAGTGCACAGCTGAGGTAAACTATTACAGGTGCCAGAAAATCTGCCTTCATTTTTTTCCTTAAATCTTGCTAGTTCTTTCTCTGTTGCACTTCAAATAGCCTAATAACTTTGCACTTCAACAGATTTTTGTATCAATTATTCTAGCACACCTGAAAGCCATCAGCAGTAGTTGCTCCTCACAGAATAAGCTCAGCACTTAGTAGTTATGACCACCACTCCTGGCATGATTAAAGTGTAGTTCTCTGTGCTTTTGCCCATTAACCTGGTTCACTTGGGCATTCTGAAGCATGGTTGCAACTGCCTCATGTGCACAGACAATTCTGCCCTCTAAACTCCCAACACTCAGACTTGTGAGAGATACCTCTCTTGTTTGGTATATATTTCTCGGAGGTACAGGCCAACACGGAAGTACTGTGGCTGACCAAGTTCGCAGATGACTGCAAACTGGGCGCCATAATCGACTCACCAGCCGACACAAGCATCCTCCAAAAGGGCCTCATAGAATCAGACAACTAGTGCCAGAGCCATGGCCTCAAGCTAAATGCCAAAAAGTGTATAGTCATCCCCTTTGGCAAAAACAAAGCCCACAAATTACCACATAGGTGGTAATCCATTAAGTACAGAAGAAGTAATTAGGGACCTGGGGACCCAAGTTGATAGCAATCTTTCACTTGACAACCACGTGGCCAAAGTGGTTAGAAAAACATTTGATATATAGCCCACCTAATCATGAAAGGATTCACATCTAGATCAGGGGAGGTCATCGTGCCTCTTTACTCATCCCTCATCAGGTCCATAATTGAGTACAATGCCCCTTTTGGGATGTACCTTACCAGACACCTGCAGCAACTGGAAAGACCCCAAAAGTTCCTCACCAAGAGGATCAAAGGGCTCAAACAGATGCCATATGCTGCCCGGTTAAAGAAACTTCAGCTCTACTCAGTGGCATACCGCCTGATCAGAGGTGATCTGTGCCTGATATATAAAGCCATGTCCAACCCGGAATTAATGGACATGCTGCACCTCAGAAAATCCAAATCCCATCGAGCTACGCGCTCGAGAGACTTGAACCTCAGCACTGAAATAAATAGGACATGCTGGCGGGACAGATTCATAACCCAGAGGCTCCCTTCACTCTGGAATAAAATCCCAGTCCAGTTTAGGCAGAGTCCCTCATTGACTTTCTTCAAGAGAAATCTTGATGAGTGGATGGGAGATCGTAGGATTACCCCGGATATCACTTCTGTGTCACTGTTAGATAGAGGCACAGTATACTAACCTCGAAAAAGGGCATAGCAAAATTAATTTAAAATGGGTGGCGAAAGCCAAACACACTCTGGCTAAGCTTATAAATGCCCTAGGGCAGATAGCCTAGTATGAACCTATGAACCCCTATATCACTAAATTGAAAGATGTGCACTCTCCAGCGAAGACTGGACTAGCTGGTCAAGAGGAGAAAGGTCAACACCTACACCACATCACATGAAACACATACCCCTCCAGACCATCCACTATCATAGCTCTGACGTACAAAAAATAACCACACACCTATCTTCACAGAGACACTCGATAAACATTTACCCAAACAGCAGAGACCACCAAGATAGACACCCACTCAACCACCACAACACAGCACAAACCATAGGACACATATCTCACCTACACAGTGTGGCCCTCAACCTAAGCCCCTAAGGCTAACCATCTTGCCCAATACAGTAATCATAGGTGACTCAATAGTGAGGTACACAGATATCCCACTCAATAGGCTGAATATAGAGAAGGTAAAAGTCAGCTGTTTATCAGGTACCAGACTCCAACACATAACACACCCAGTCAGGTCACTCCACAACAACTACAAGTATCACTCTGTCATTGTCCATGTGGGTGTGAATGACCTGAGATGCACCTCCCTGGACTACATGAAAAGAGAAATGGAGCTCTTAGATTATGTGGGCCAAGCAGGTATGATATTAGCTCTGAGCAGTATACTACTGTGACCCAGAATGATACCGCAGTACAAACCACAAATGATTGACTTCAGCAATTGGCTTAAGTGTCTGGTGTCATTCTCAGAGGATCCAGTATCTGTCTGCTTGGAATGACATGATAGACAGATCATGATGGCTTGCCAGAGATGGCATGCATCTGTCACCCCCGGATTTCCAGGTACTGCCTAAGAGTCTTGCCACCCCTATAGTGCCATTTTAGGCACAGTTCCAAATCAAATTACCACCATTACAGCTATAAATAAATGCAATGTGAGGGTCATGCTGCGCAACACTAGACATCGAAATCTCGAGATGCAGTCTCTCGAAGCAATCATAAAAATGGAGAGCATTGACGTTTGTGCTGTAATGGCGACCTGGTTTACAGCAGCAGACAGCACTTCTGCACTACCAGGCTATAACTCGTTCCACAGCTGTCAGCTCAAAAACATGGACCGCAGCTCCAAAGGTTATGGTGTCTCCATATTCATAATGGATATGCACACCTCCAGATTTGTATCCCAGCATAATGCATCTGAGATACTTCAGGTACAACTGACATTGGGTAATAGTGTAATGTAGGTCATAGCCTGCTATAGGTCCCCATCCATGTCCCTAGACTCTCAAGCCACATTTCTCAACACCCTGGAATCTATCAAGGTTCAACCCAACACTCTCATACTAGGAGACTTCAACTACTCCTCCATCAACTGGGAAAGATACTCAAGCACCAAGACACTGGCCGAACGCTTCCTGGAATTCATCAGTTCCAATGCCCTGGACCAGCTCATTCTGATCTCTAGTAGAGGAAGCCACATCCTTGACCTGTGTTGATTACTAACAAATGAGACTGTTGCTTGACAACAGTATTCAATCCCTACCTGGTCAGATCCAACCATAAAGTAATCACCATGGAAATCCAGATCTCACCCACAACCCCCGCAAAGGTAACCACCTTGAAAAAATTCTCTAAAGCAGACTTTGGATTCATTTAAACAGAGGTGGCTAACTTCACAGCTCCCATGCCAATGGAAAATACCTGCATGACTGCCAAATCATACACAAATGCAGTGCACAACCATACATAAATGCATGGAACTAGCCATACCCAACAGAATCATGATGGTCTCCTCCAAACACTGGAGGCTAATCTAGTGCCCCCCTACCATTAATAACCTGTACAACAGAAGGAAGAAACTGTTGCCCAAAAAGGTGGTGTCCCAAGAGTGGTAAAACTCCCTTATAAGCCTCAACAACAACTTGAGATCCCTCATGAAATCATCTAAAGACAGCTATGACAGCAGAATTGCAGCAGACACTGACACCAATCACAAAACCTTTGATAGTTATATGGAGAACCTCCATGACAATACCCAGAAGTTCTCTGAGTTACTGCACAATGCTACCTCCTATACTGAGCCAACAGATATTGCCAACATTCTTGCCAACACATTCAGTCCCAGCTTTACCTCTCTCTGCTCTCCTAAAGGAAGAATCAGAATACCAGAAGAATGCCAGGCACCCAGGATTACTGCAGCTCAGGTTAAACTTGCATTGTCCACGGGCAAGAATACAGTTTCCATGGGACCCAAAAATATCCCTGGCTGTGTTCTACATGAACTACAAAGATAACTGACACCACATCTGTGTGCCCTGTTCAGTCACAGCCTCACCTCAGGCTTTGTCCCTCCCAAATGGTGTACTGCTGCAGTCATACATCTGCATAAAGAGGTAGTGACTAAAGACCCTGGGAATTATCAGCCCATTAGCCTGATGAGTCTAATATGTACAGCTATGGAGCACATCATCAGGGACCTGATCGACAAAGATATAGGTAATCTCCTAACTCTGGACCCCACACAGTTTGGCTTTGTGAAAGGGAGATCATGCCGGCTCAACCTGGTTGACTTCTTTGAATCAGTTACCAGGGCTGTGTATGACAGTAAGGCACTGCATACAGCCTACATCATTCTGACAGAGGCTTTTGATACCATTCCTCAATCAGGAATTATTGATGAACCCAATAACCAAGGCATCACCCCCTATATGACTAGGTGGGTTGCAAATTGGCTCACAGGTAGAACACACAGTGTGAAAGTAGCAGCTCCAAGTCAGACTGCCAGCCAGTCATGAGTGAAGTCCCACAGGGATCACTCCTGGATACTTTCCTTTTCAGTATGTACTTCTCAGGAGTCCAGGCCAACACAAAGGAACTCTGACTGACCAAGTTCACAGACAACTGCAAGCTGGGAGACATCATTAACTCCACAAGTGATGCAGATATCCTAAGAAAAGGCCTCACTGAGACCACTGACTGGTGTGGAAACCATGACCTGAAGCTTAACACCACAAAATGCATCATCATCCCCTTTGGTAAAAATTCAGTTCCCACTAAGTACCACATCGATGGGAGCCCACTGAACAATGTAAGTGTTATAACAGATCTGGGGACACAGGTTGACAGCAACCTCTCCTTCAACCACCACATTGCCACTGTGGTCAGGAAGTCCTTCTATGTGACACATCTCATTACCAAGGGTTTTACATCCAGGAAGAAATAAGTCATCATCTCTGTGTATTCTTCCCTCATTAGACAAATCATCAAGTATAATGGCCCATTTGGCATGTACCTCACTAGACACCTGCAACAGCTGGAGAGGCCACAGAAGTACCTCACAAAGAGAATTCTAGGCATTAAACACATGTCCCACACAGACAGACTCAAAAGACTCCAGCTATTCTCTGTCTTATATCACCTACCTACAGGCAATCTCTGCTTGACTTACAAAGCTATGTCTGACCCAGCTCTTTTAAAAATGTTATATCTAAAGACATCCCATTCCCTCCACAAAACACACTGCAGAGACCTTGACCTCATTACCACAATCAACACAACACAACATGTGGAAGAGACAGGTTCCTCACCCAGAGACTGCACATGCCCTGGAATAGACTTCCTATACATGTCAAGCAAAGCACCTAGCTGACCCTGTTCCAGAAAAATCTTGATGAGTGGATGGGTAATAGAAAGTTCACCCCAGTGATCACTCCAATGGCTCTACTTGATAGAAACACTTGGAACTAACATCAGGTGGCACAATGGGAGGGCACTTCTATGGGCTAGGCTTGTAAAGGCTCTAGGGCCATTAGCCTAGTACACACCTATGAACCGAAAAGGGAAGTAACATTAGCATGACTGATAAAGTAGGCCAGTGGGTGGGAAATGTATCAATATACATCTTCCTACAAACATACACTTATATACCCACACACACATTTGCCAGATCTGAGAGTAGAACACCTGACTATTTAGTTATTTGTACTATAGTGTTATACAGTTATCACATGTGCTACAGAGCTTACTGGGTTGACAACTGGCCAAAGGTGCTGATAATGGGAATGACACCAGCAGGACTGATAAAGTAGGACAGTTGTTGGGAAACTTGTCAAAATACTTCTTCCTACAAACATACAAACACATTTATACACTCACACACACATTTGCCAGATCTGAGAATACACCCACTGCCTATTTAGTTATTTGTACTATAGTGTTACACAGTTATCACACATGCTACAGAGCTTACCTGGGCTGACAACTGGCCAAAGGTGCTGATAAGGGGGATGACATCAGCAGGAGTGATAAAGTATGGCATTGGGAGGGAGACTTATCAAAATACTTCTTCTTACAAACATACACACACACTCGTTTGCCAGATTTGTGATTAGAACCCCTCTCTAGCAAGTGATTTGCACTATAGTTCTACACAGTTATCACATACACTATGGAACATACTAGCTTACAACTGGCCAAAGGTGCCGATAAGGAGAATGACATCAGCAGGATGGATAAAGTGGGGCACTGGGAAATGTTATGGGTGGGAATGGCCTAAAACTGTCTCACCTACAAACAAACCCACACTCTCTCACTCTCGCATACACAACTGTCACACACACACACACACACACACACACACACACACACACACACACACACACACACACACAGTTGCCAGTATTGAGATTAAAATTCCTACCTATCTAGTTATTTGTACTATAGTGTTATGCAGTTTTGCATGTGCTGCAGACCTTATAGGGGTGATTGGTGTCTAATGGTACTTCTAAGGTGAATGACAGCAGCAGATCTTATGAGGTAGGGTAATGTAAAGTTTACTGAGTGGGTATAGTCTCCTAATACTTAGATCTACAGACACACACACACACACACACACACACACACACACACACACACACACACACA
Organism: Protopterus annectens; assembly: GCF_019279795.1. Classification (NCBI taxonomy): domain Eukaryota; kingdom Metazoa; phylum Chordata; order Ceratodontiformes; family Protopteridae; genus Protopterus; species Protopterus annectens. The sequence continues at coordinate 215,565,165 of NC_056729.1, read as the reverse complement.
CACACACACACACACACACACACACACACACACACAAACTCACAGGCAGGTGATGTGATATTATAAACCCAACCTCAGTACTGTTACACAATGGGGGTCACCTTTTATGCTGGTACGTGCAACTGTTTACATCTGGTATGCCACTGTCTACAGCAGGACATTACTGTATGCCATTTAGGGTATTCATGTGTGTGACTCACTCTGTCTGTGTCCCCCTGTGTCTTTCTCTTTCTATTACTGTCTGTCTCTCAGTTCCCCACATCTATGTGTGTTTATATGCTTGACATATGTTTTATCTGTTGCCCATATATATATATATATATATATATATATATATATATATATATATATATATGTGTGTGTGTGTGTGTGTGTATTTCGTGCAGCAGATGCAGATATATCACATATGGGCCAGCTACAGATAGCTGAGGGTAATCCTGTCTGATGTGTGTATGTGCGGACAGTTGAGGTGTACATAGCTGTCTGTATGCACAGACATATATACACAATACAGTCATATATTCGATGTGGGATCCAACTGGACATCACTGTATGCCACATATGGGCCACCTGATTTAAGACTGCTGGAACAGGGCTCAGTTTTGAGCTTTTTTACTGGTTAATTTGGTAATCTACTTTATTGCATTTATTTTGCTGCATTTACTACTGCTTGTTAGTAGCCTGATTAAATTGTAACTATTATTCTAAGCCTTTGGTTAAAGCCCTTGGGCTTCAGACCAGTTGTTTTACATTAAGAAGGTTTGTGGTCTGCACTGTTGTGGCAGGACAGGTAGCTTACATCCTTCTAATTTGGGAGTTGCTAATTGAAGGTTTAGTGTCTGTTATTCTAAAAGTGTATTACTTCTGGTTTAAGCACTTGGGCTTCGGGCCAGTTATTTTACATTAAGAAGGTGTGGTCTGCACTCTTGTGGGAGGAGAGGGTAGATTCAGCCCTTCTGAGCTTGAAGTTTCTGGTTAAAGGCTTATTGTGCCTGCTTATTTGAACTGTTTCTTTCTGAAACTGGTACGTCTTGTTTGGTGTGGCATAGACTAAATTCAGACCTGCTGAATATAGCTTTGCTTGCATAACTTGGCACTAATCCAAACTATCTTTTTTTGGAGAAGGTTCCCCTTCACCCTAGTGGCAGGAGTGTGCAGTTAGAACTTGTCTGATCGAAAACTGGAGGAATGGAACTCAGTTTTAGCTTTTTATTGGTCAATTGGTTAATTTGTTTAAATCAGTTTGCTCATATGCTACTGTTATGTTAAAAAAAATACACTTTATGCATTGCGCTTAGCTAGGGTTAAACTATTCCCGGTGCCATAAGTCTGCTATTCAAATTTTCCCCTAAAACTAGCCATTTTTTTAAGTTTTAACACTCAAATCTATTTTTTTTTTTGCGATCAGCACTTGTTCAGAACTCGTTGTAAGCACTAAATAAGCTACAAATTACTACAGCACTCAATGTTCTTCACTTGTCTAGAGGAAAACAGTTTTTAGTACTTAATAAATAAGCACCTATCCAGGAATGTCTAAGGGTCAGCTCCCAGTGTTTTCTCCTGTCTACCTGATGAATCTGGACATCTTGGGGCAATGCAGCAATTGCCTCATGTACACAGACAACCCTCTCCTCCTACAACCCAACACTACAACCTGTGAGAGATGCACTTATATAGCCAAACTGGAAGCAAAGCTCTCTTCACCCGACTGGACTAGACAGTCAAGAGGAGAAGGTAAACACTTGCACCACCCCACACTCATCACATTGTCCCTCAAAACAAGTAAAAAAGTCCTGAAGAAATTCAAGTAGTCACCAGCCAAGAACACTTTAATTATAAATATCCTTAACGCTGAAGTTAAACAGAGCATTTTCGTCCGAGTACCACCCAGACTTCTTCAGAAAAAAAACAGTAAACAAAACACTTGTTACGTATTTATACCCTATACTTAATTGACAATTAAGACAGTTACATTTTAAAATCACTTAACAATTAACTGTTAATTCCATAAAAATGGTGGAATGAAATACATAAATAAAAAATGAGTGTTTCACTACATTACATTGTAAAATTGTATATGTATATATACATTTAAAAACAAACATTTGATATATGTCATAATATATATATATATATATATATATATATATATATATATATATATATATATATATATATATATAAATGCAATTATTATAAAACCATGAAACAATGTGGATATCTGGTATAATAAATATAATTTAAAGACACAAAATAATAAATACAATACAATAATTTACAGTTTAGCTGATTTCAATTTGAGAAGTGGTAAAATGGAAATGGAATAATTTAACCCTGGGGTTCTATTGGCTTCCAATTTGATTTGCCAAAGAGTCTCTCTATGCTCTAATTTAATTTCCCAGAGACCCCCCTAATGTTCTTAGGAACAATTTCAATTACAATAAAATTAAACTGAGCATTACTACATACTAGTGTATGCCTATAAAGTGCACTAGTTCTGTTTTTCTTACTAACATCATTAATATGTTCGTAAATTCTGTTTTTTAAATGTCGCTTGGTTTTTCCTACATAAAATGCATGACAACATCTACATATAACAATGTAGACCAGCCCTTGTGAATTACAATTACAATCATTATTAGAACTAATAGTTATCCCCCCTAGCCTGTAAAAATAATTCTTCACCTTGTAAAATGTATCTACATTGATTACAGGCACCACATTTAAAAGTCCCTTGTCTTCTAAATGAAAAAGTACTAGAATTAGCAGCTTGTTCTAATGCATTTTTAATATTCTGTCCTTTCTTGTATACAACTTGGAGAGGTTTATTTTTAAACACATCTAAATCAGTAAATTCTGAAAATCTCTTCCATTCCTTGTCCAAAATAGCCCTAATTTTACGTGCATTATTGCTAAAATTGGTAACAAAAGCCCTGCTAAAATCAACCTGACTGTTATTCTGTATAAGACCTACTGAATAGGGAGATAAACCTATACCAAGTACTGGTGAATATCTATAATTTCTCCCTAAAATAACTTGTTGTTGTATGTTAAGAATGAGGTCTAAAGGATAACCTCTATCCTTAAACATTTCCTGCAAAGTCTGGCATTCCTTAAAGAAAACTTGATCTTGTGATGTCATACGGCTAACATGGACATATTGTCCTTTAATTATACGCTTTTTCTGAGAAATGGGATGATCACTACCATAACTAATATAAGTATTAGAGAATGTAGGTTTTCGGTAAACCACAGATTTAAACCCATTATCAATACAAGATACAGTTACATCTAAATAGTTAAATGAATGTGTCGAAATATGTTGAGTAAACTGGAGGAAATTAGTCATTTGTTTCAAATATATCATAAATTGTTCCAATTGAGACATATCAGATGTCCAAAAAATACAAATATCGTCCAGGTAGTGGACATATAAATTCCAGTATTGTGCATAAATACAATCATGTATAAACATTTTCTCCCAAAACTAACAGGATAATATCTGCATAAGTAGGGAAACAACTAGCTCTCATAGCAACCCCTTGTTCTTGCCAAAAAACTGTCCTTCAAAAAATAGAAAATTATTTCTAAGTATCAAATCAGCTAATTCTAAACAAAGAAAGACATAATTTCCAGAAATATTAGGACGCATTCTAAGTGCGCCTTCTAACCATAATAACCCTGTATCATGTGGAATAACTGAAAACAAGCCTACTATATCTATACAAAAAAAATTAGTCCATCAATACAATATTCTGGTTTAATGTTGGCTAAAAAATCCCAAGAGTCGTTAAGAATATGTGAGCAACCCCCCATAGAGTATTTAATTTCCAGTCCAAAAATTTGGCAATAGGAGCCACTTTAGAACCTTCAGAAGCTACTATAGGTCTAAATAGGGGGATGTTCACATTCTTGTGGACCTTGGGTATGCCAAATTTTCTTATAGGCAACATTGATCTCATTAATAGATACTGAACTGTATCTACATTCATTATTTAACAAAGAAAACATTTTTTTCTTTGTAAATATTTTTATCCATGAGAACTATTCCACCACCTTTGTCCGGTTCCATTATACAAACCTCATGATTGCAACATAACTGTTTCAACAAAGCATTTTCCTCTTTAGTCAAATTGTGATTAATATGCATATTAGATGGATTTTTGTATAATTTTCTTATTTCCCATTCTAATATATTTTCCAAATTCTTTAACTGAGGATGTAACTGTGGATTGAAAATACTACTCTTTCGGGGTACATCTGCATTGAAAGGAGTATAACCATTTCCTTGAAAAAAATGTTCCAAATTTAATTTTCTGATAAACAATTTAATATCTAAAATAACTTGTGATAAATAACTATTTTTCGAGGTATATATTTAAATCCTTTAGTAAAAAGACTAAAAAATTCCTGGGTTACTTCCAAAGAACTATAATTGAAAATGTGAAAACCTTGCAGGCTTACAATATGAGTACCATTATGTGTTCTAGATGAACTAACAGTTGAAATATCTACCTGTAAGAATCAAATTGGAAGCCAATAGAACCCCAGGGTTAAATGATTCCATTTCCATTTTACCACTTCTCATATTGAAATCAGCTAAACTGTAAATTATTGTATTGTATTTATTATTTTGTGTCTTTAAATTATATTTATTATACCAGATATCTGCATTGTTTCATGGTTTTATAATAATTGCATATATATATATATATATCTATATTTTATGACAGCTATCAAATGTTTATTGTTTTTGTATATATACATATACAGTTTTACAATGTAATGTAGTGAAACACTCATTTTTTATTTATGTATTTCATTCCCCCATTTTTATGGAATTAACAATTAATTAAGTGATTTTAAAATGTAACTGTCTTAATTGTCAATTAAGTATAGGGTATAAATATGTAACAAGTGTTGTGTTTACTGTTTTATTTCTGAAGAAGTCTCGGTGGTACTTGGACAAAAATGCTCTGTATAACTTCAGCGTTAAGGATATTTATAATTAAAGTGTTCTTGGCTAGTGATTACTTGAATTTCTTCAGGACTTTTTTACTTGTTTGTTGGTGGTTTTGGCTCACTTTTTCGTTTGTTTATTGTCCCTCAAACTCTACACCACCAAAACACACACATAGCAACACAAAACACACCTACATTCAATAAAAACCTGGTCAAGCAACAGAGACCTCCAAAGCAGAAACGCAAACAACCTCCACCCCCCAACACAACCCAAATGACACATAGCCCACATACTCACTGTGCCACTCAACCAGACCCCATAAGGTATAACAACGTACCCAACACTCTAGTCATAGATGACTTTATAGTCAGGCACACTGATGTTCCACTCACCAGGCTAAATAAGGAGAAAGTTACTGTCAACTGCCTGTCAGGTGCCATGATCTACCACATAATGCATGCACTCAGGTCACTCCACAACAAATACAAATATGACTCTGTCATTGTCCATGTTGGTGTGAATGACCTGAGATGTACCTCCCTGGACTACATGAAAAGAGACATGGAGGAGCTCTCTGATCTTGTAGCCCAGGCAGGTATGACCCTAGCCCTGAGTAGCATCCTGCCATCACCAAGAATGATACTACAGTACAAGGACAAAATGATTGACTTCAGCAATTGGCTAAGCTTCTGGTGTCATTCTAAGGGGATCCAGTATCTGTCTGCCTGGGATGAAATGATCAACAGACCACGATGATTTGACAGAGATGGCGTGCACCTCTCGTCCTTGGGATTCCGGATACTGGCTAAGGCTCTTGCCTCCCCTGTAGTGCCATTAATAATCAAGGTCCAAATGACAAATTCTCCACAGTAACAGGTACAAGCAAGCAAAATCTGTGGTAATTCTACTCAATGCTAGAAGTCTAAACCTCATAATGCATTCACTCGAGGCACTCCTTAAAATGGAGAACATTGACATCTATGCAGTGACTGAGACCTGGTTCAAGGATCCAGAGAGCACCCCTGCATTACCAGGCTATAATACATACCACACATTTTTGCCACCTAACCTGGACCGAAACACTAAAGATGGAGGCATGTCCATATTCATTAAGGATATCCACACCTCCAGGCTAGTTGCTCAGCATAATGCATCTGAGATTATCCAAGTGCAACTAACTCTGGGCAAGACCGCAATCCAAATTGTAACTTGCTAAAGATCCCCCACAGATCCCCAACAGGCCCCGGGATTCCAACTCCTCATTTCTTGATACACTGGAAAACATTAGGGTACAACCCAACACCATAATAATGGGCGATTTCAACTACTGCACCATTAACTGGGAAAACTGCCCATGTACCAACTCTTTTGCTCAACATTTTCTGGAATTCTTAAATTCCAATGCCTTGTATCAACTTATCCACACCCCCACCAGGGGCAGCAATATTCTAGATCTGGTCATTACCAACATGGGCGTCCAGTGTTCCACACCAGATGTCAATTCCCCATTGGTCAGATCCAACCACAAGCTAATCACCCTAGACATCCACATCCTGCCCCCAACCACCATTAGGGAAACCACAATAAAAGATTTCTCCAAAGCCAACTTCACGCTTCTTAAGACAGAAGTGGGAAACTTCACGACACCCATGCAGAAGGACAATAGAGGTACGACTGCTAAATCCTACACAATAGAGGTATGACTGCTGAATCCTACACAAATGCACTTTATAAGCACTTACACAAGTGCATGAATCGTTCTATACCTAACAGAACTAAGATCCTATCCTTTAAAAAAAGGAAGCCAATCTGGCAGTCCCCTGCCATAAACAAACTCTACAACAGAAAAAAGAAACTGTTACAAAAAAGAGTAAAATCCCATGATTGGAGGAACTCTCTGGTCAGCCTCAGTAAGAAGCTGAGATCCCTCATAAAATCCTCCAAAGCTAGTTACGAAAACAAAATACCACTGATTCTAAAGATAACCACAACACATTCATTCTGCTCTGAGTTACAGCACAATGGCACCAAATATGCAGAACAAACTGATATTTCCAACATCCTGGCAGATAGGTTCAGTGCTAACTTTACCCCTCCTCTCACCCCCTAAAAGGCCCATCTCTATACCAGAAGAATGCAAAGTTCCTGTAATCACGGCTGCACAGGTAAAACCCACACTCTCCAAAGCCAAGAACACAGCATCCATGGGACCTGACAACATCCCAGGCTGCATTCTACATGAACTGCAGAATGAACTGGCACTCCACCTAAGCACCATGTTCAATCATAGCCTCACCTCAGGCTTTGTGCCCAGTGAATGGTGCATAGCAACAGTTATCCCACTCCAGAAAGGGGGAGCCACCATGGACCCCAGGAACTACCACCCTAATGAGCCTAATGAGCCTGGTCTGCAAGACCATGGAATGTATCATCATGGAACGTATAAACAAAGACATTGGTAATCTCCAAACTCTGGACCCCGCCCAGTTTGGGTTTGTAAAAGGCAGATCATGTCTCCTAAACCTGATAGACTTCTTTGAAGCAGTCACCAAAGCCGTAGACGAGGGTAAGGTGGTTCACACGGCCTATCTAGATCTCACCAAGGCTTTTGACACCACCCCCCACTCTAGAATTATAGATAAACTCACTAAACTAGGTATAAATCCCTATATCACAAGATTGGTTGCCAACTGGCTCACTGACAGAACCCACACTGTGAAAGTTGAAGACTCCAAATCCTACTTCAGATCAATGACAAGTGGAGTACCACAGGGTTCAGTCCTGGGTCCTTGCCTGTTTGGTATTTACTTTTCTGAAGTTAAGGCTAACACAGAAGGTCTTTGGCTAATGAAGTTTGCAGATAACTGCAAACTAGGCACCATAATCGAAACTCCTAACAATGTGGACATCCTACAAAAGGGCCTCAGTGAGACAGATTCCTGGTGTCAAAGCCATGGCATCAAACTCAATGCCAAAAAGTGCATTGTCATCCCCTGTGATAAAAACTCTGTACCCATGAGCTACCACATAGGTGGTAGTCTAGTTAATACCAAAAGTGTGAAAAGAGACCTTAGGACACAGGTGAGCAGTAGTCTCTCCTTTGGTAATCACGTTGCCACAGTAGTCAGGAAATCCTTCTATGTAGCCCACCTCATCACTAAGGTTTCTCATCCAGGAAAAAAGAGGTCATTGTTCTCCTCTACTCTTCACTCATTAGACCCATTATAGAGTACAATGCCCCTTTTGGTATGTACCTCTCAAGACATCTACAACAACTGGAAAGGCCACAGAAATACCTCACAAAGAGGATTACTGGCCTCAAACAGATGCCCTATGCAGACCATCTCAAAAAACCCCAGCTTTACTCTGTCACATATCGCCTACTCAGAGGTGATCTCTGCCTAACATACAAAGCTATGTCAAACCCAGAGCTGTAGGACATGCTCCACTTAAAGAAAACCCAATCCCTCCGAGCTACATGCTCTAGGGACCTAAACCTTCTCACCACAATAAACAGAACATGCTGCAGGGATAGATTTCTGTCCCAAAGACTTCCCATACTCAGGAACAAACTACCTATCTATAGCAAACAAAGCTCCTCATTAGCACTCTTCAAGAAAAATCTTGATGATTGGATGGGAAATAGGAAATTCATCCCAGGGATTACCACTGTGAATCTGCTCAACAAGGTCACAGGAAAATAATTTTCTTGGGTGGCAAAAGACAGGGTACTTTTTTGGCTAGACTTATATCGGCCCTATGGCCAATAGCCCAATAGCCTATTACCTACCTATGAACCTATTAACCCATGAACATCTCCTGTGATTCTCTAAGTGTAGGAGCATGCCCAGTGTGACCTTCTATAGTTAGAGTGGGGCTCCATTCCAGAGATAGGTGTAGTCCAGTCCAGGGTTTTGTGTACTACAGTCACACCTCTCAGGAGTACACAGGACATTCCTCATGGTACTTGTTTTGTTTAGCAAACATTTTCTGACACATCTGTAGTCTGACACTGCAGTGTATTGTGTCATTACCTAGTGCCAGACATCCTGAGATCATCACATTGCTTTACCAGAGAAATGCTAGTTGTATGATGCAGAGACTAATATTATGATGGCAGCTATGTACATTCTTGCCCAACAAGGCCATTTGTGAGGTGTGGCTACAGCCAGTTTAGTAATGGCATGGCTGAGTAAACAGTCCAGCAACCTGGTGATATACTGGCTGGGGATCTCCTGCTTGTGTGGTATCTTTCTAACATGAGATGTCATATCCTTGTGTGGGCATACCTCTCACCTGTACATTTTTTGGCAGATTGTCCAGATGTTTCGCTAGAGGTTTCATCCTTTCTGCATAAACGTGTGTTTTTATGGCAAGTTAGTTACATATAATTGAAGAGTGATGTTACAAAATAATAACATACATTACTGTTTCAGACTGCATAACCTTCAGACAATTGCCGATACTGCAAACCCCTCATCCTACCAACTTGCTCAGTATGTAAGTGTGATATTTACAACACATGCCTATCATTGTGCCTTTGTTCCATTTTTATTTCTGCCTTTGTCCAGACATCTTGCTGTCAGAGGTTGGGAGTTATGGGTGTGGGTACAGAGTTCATTCAACTTTACAGGGATGTTCATTACATGTAAAAGCAAACATAAGAAAAAAGGATTATTGGGAATGACCACTGGCAACAGTACTAAAAAGCAGTTATATTCACAAACGCCTTGGAACCTCAGCTACACATCCTTCAAGATGTCACTAATATGTGTATTATATTCCACATAGCACTGTGACTTCCAGGTATGTCAGTGGCAGAGCAGTGGGTGTCACTGACATTCATAACAGTTGCAATGCAGTTATCTGCATATGGCCCTTTCAAAGGCAGTGCTGTACCCAAGGCACTACAAGATGACTGCCAGGAGAATGTGCTGGCCAGACCCAGACAGTATTAACCACACATACACATAGCTCATTGACCCCTGCATATTGTGGACAGGCATCATGTTTTCATATGTATTGGTACAGCCCTGCCAATGTGTGCTATACTGCTATTTCCCTGCAAACATAAATGCTACTGCATTTGTATGGGTATATGGGGGAGGGGGCAAACCTGTCAACTGTACACATTTGCATAGACTGTGCTGTTATTTGCTTTACATTTTGGTTCCATTTACCATTCTATTGTGCCCTGTCTTGGGGACTAGAGGCATATCAGTAAAGAGCACAGGTCAGATTGTGCTGGCATACATTTGAGTTTCAGATTTCTTACCCTTCATAGCCTTACTGCAAATGTGGGTCCTGCTTTGCTATCACTGTGTGAGTCTGTAGGGGAGTAATTCAACATTGCCACCATTTTTATGCCTTTACCAGAAATTTCTCTGTGGTTTTCTACACCTGATTTCCTGTGTGGGTGTGAGGGGTGGTTATGGGACCCCCACACTGACATCCATGCCTGTGACCTATGCCCTCCCCAGTTAATTGTCCCACACATATACTGCAGTGGGATTTGCATAGTGTGTGGAGGCCAGTTTTGGCCAGACATTTCCTGGGGTCCCACATACCTGTTAGTTGTGTGCTGCTATCCCAGTAGGCGACCCCATTCCTTTGCATGCATGCAGCATTACCATAGATATGCTAGCAAAACATACTAATCCATTAATTTATTGTTAAGAAGACTGACTTACCTTGTGCTTGCTGCAGTTGTGTGGACAGTGCTTGAGGGCCACCTATATTGGATGCACACAGTATACTGCCTATACATGGTAAGTTACAGGTAATGCGATATGTGTGTCATCCATTTTAGTGTGTGTGTGTGTGTGTGTGTGTGTGTGTGTGTGTGTGTGTGTGTGTGTGTGTGTGAGTCAGAGAGAGGTGTCAGTCCCTGGGGTCCCTACAGTGTCAGTGTGTGTGTTATGAGTTGCCTCTTTGCTAAGGCCTGAGCATACTGGGCATGCCTCCATCTACCTACAGGAGCAGGCTAAGGGGCCTCCTCCTCTGAGTCCCTCTGTGCCTGTGGGGACCTTGGCAATGGTGGTGGGCTGTGTGGCCCTTCCCTGTGCTGTTCCTACTGCAGCTGTTTCCACATTATCATATTGTGCAGCATGGCACATACTATGAACATGTGTGCACATGAGACTGGAGAGTACTGCAAGAGTCCACCAGATATGTCAAGTCAGTGGAACCATGACTTGAGCATCCCAAACACACACACTCTATAATGATCAGGGTTTGTGCATGTGCCTCATTATGGCATTCTTCTGTGGGTGTGTGTGCATTTCTGATGGGTGTCATCATCCACGGCTCCAGTGCATGGCAAATGGCTGGCACAGCTGTGAGGAATGCCAGATGTGGGAGTCATGATAGTTTCCAAGGCTGCCAGCACACACATTGATGATAATGCCATGGGCATTGCACATGACCTGGCAGCTGATGGAGGGGAATCCCTTGCAGTTTATGTAGACTCTACCCTGTTCACAGGGTGGTGCTTTGATGTGGATGTGTGTGCAGTCTATGGCACCCAGTACCTCCAGGTATTCTGCTACATGGTGGAAGAGATACATATTGCTGGTCCTCTCCTCATGGGTGTTGGGGAAGTAAATCTGCTCACCGGCAAGTGGTATCATGGCATCCAGGAAGTGGTGCAGTACCCTGGATGCAGATATGTGAGACCCCCATGATATCCCCAATAGGTGTTTGACAGTACCTGTAGCTAGAATTCTTAAGGCTACACTTACCTTGGTATCCACTGGGATGGGATCCCCTCTGTTGATTCTAGGTTTGAGTTTAGGTTGGCACAGCTCTGTGATTTGATGAAGTGTGTCTCTGTCCACCCTGTAGCTCTCTACTATCTCCAGATCACGTAGCTCCTGGTTAGTTACCCTGTGCCTGAACACTCTTCTCCTCCTCCTTGGTCTGTCGCAGTTGTCAGCATTATCCTCCTCTCCATCCTCAGCCTCTAGCACATACTGATGGATCAAAGCAATGGCGGCCCCTAACATTTTTCAAGTTAAAATTCCCCTGCATGTTTACACCAATTGTGCAGAGTTTGTAGGAAAAAAAAAACAGACTGTAAGGTGTTCCCATAGTTTATACTGTTGTGCTGCAGATGCTGCCTGTATGATTGGCTGACTATGATGCATTCCACCTGCCAGCTATGCTATTTGTACTTGATTGCTTTAATTCTGCTATTTTCCCTTGTTTTTCCATTCCCATTTCTGCCCCTTTTAAGCCTCAAGGCACACCATGCAAACACAGTTCCCAAATGTAAACAGTCCTGCTATTTCCTGTTTTTTTTTTTTTTTTGTTTAGACCCATTGTGCACCGCACAAACCCATTTAGCTAATGTAAACATAAAGAAATAGCCCTCCCCTGGGCGTGAACATGCTCCTCAGTTCATGGAATAAGTCAATACAGCCTCACACACACATCCTTGCTTAGCTAATCTGATCTCTATGCCATAGGGCTCCAATGTGCTTACAATCTGCCTGACACACCACCTTTTCATGTCTGTTGCTCCTCTTAGTCACACTATCATGCTAGAGCACCTCCATGTTTAGGTGCAGTTTGGGACTTAGAAGATTTTTGTGATTCAGTAAATTTCCCCTCTTTTGCATACCCCATGCCTTAGTCCATAGTTACTGTGCTAACACAAAGTCTTTCCCTTGACAAGCAGTGTTTCCTGGTATTGTTTTGATTCTGCATGCCATAGACTATAACGGGAAAATGCAGATTTCCCCTAAAATTGAGTTTTCTCATTTTTTTTCTTATTTTTGGCACAATCCTGTTTGCACGCCACTGTCCTATGCTTAAATGGCCAAGATTGGCCAAATCAGTTTTCCATTTTAATGGCCATTGGCATGTCTAAACACTATAATACATGCTTTTTCATGAGTTGTCATGCCTCAGTTTTGTTGTTTGCAGAAATGTATTCGGGTTTCGGTTAGTAACTGAATACATGTCTGCAAATAACAATGTTCTTACACGGATACCTGGCTGTTTGATGAATCACCAATTCACCTAATTTGTATGTTTTTTACCAGCAAATGCGGTAATTAGCATTCTGCAGTCATATCCATGCAGGAATAGTGTAGGCATGCTCGTGCACGTCAGATCAGCTGTTTGCTGGATCACTCAGTGGCCATATTCCATGCAGAAACAGCTACACTGTTCCTGCAAGGAATTTTCAGCTCAATGAATCCTGGGGTCTATTACAGTAGTTTCTAGTCATTACTCCCATTACTCCCACACAGACGTGTGCATGGACACACACACACACACACACACACACACACACACACACACACACACACACACACACACACACACACACACACACATACACACACACACACACACACACACACACACACACACAGAGACACACACACACACACACACACACACACACATAACACACACACATATATCTATCTATCTATATATGATTGTGTTTGTGTCTGTGTATATATATCTTTATATATATATATATATATATATGTGTGTGTGTGTGTGTGTGTGTGTGTGTGTGTATATATATATATATATATATATATATATATATATATATATATATATATATATATATAGATATAAATACATATACTATATATATATATATATATATATATATATATATATATATATATATACATATATTTTATATATATATATATATATATATATATATATAGATAGATAGATATATTGAGTTTTTGGAATCTTGAACTTAATATGACTGGAACCATATGTTCGATGTTCTGAAAACATGACCAAAAAAATAAATAAATAACAATAATAATAGCAATAACAATCCCACTTTCCCTGTAAATTATATGTGCCAACTCCAAGATTTGTACTACAGTGGGGAAAAGGGTGAATTCCCTAATAAAGCATCTGTATAGTGATTGCAGTACAGTGGTCATCAGGAAATTGACCCTTTTCCCCACTGTAATGTAATCGAAGTTGCTATATATAATTTGCAGGGATTGAAGTGGCACAACACACCACATGGAAGTCCACGTGGGCTTCTTCCCCTGAAAAAAACATAGAATTTTTTTTTTGAGTTTTTGGAAACTCAGGCATATAGTTCCGATGATATGAAGTCTGAGTTTCCAAAAGCTTGATAATATGATAAACCCTATACATATATGTATATATATATATATATATATATATATATATATATATATATATATATATATATATATTATTTTACTGTTTTATTATATTTTTGTATGCTTGTGCATGTGTTTAAGGATGACATAAGGGCATGGCATGTGATATACAGCATATACTTTAATGATAAATTGTATTGTAGGCTTAGGATTTTTTTTTTTTTTTGCATATTTTGCCCTCACTGCCTGCCAACTATTGTATCCTCTCTCAATCAATCAGCCTATTTATTCTATTCTCTTCTGGTCTATTCTATTCTATTCTATTTATTCTAGTTTCTACTTGTCTGTACTGTACATATACACAATACAATACCAGGTAGGAGAAGTACAGTGGACTTACTATGGAAGATATACCCAAATCTCGCATGAGGCTTTGCCTCCAAACAACCCTGCACCCCCCCCCCCTCCTTGAGCATGATAATTGGTCTTTCTGGTCTCAATCAAGGAATTGTATTGCCCAATGTGTCTCCAAGAGGATGCAAATCTCACTCTTTGTATGAGAGAGGAGAGTGAGCAGCACTCCAATACTCCTCCCCCTCACTGCCTGGCTCCTTCAGTGGAAGAGTTACTATTCAAGTACCTGCCTTTTGTGTTTTCTGAAGACTCTTCTCTATCTAAAACTATCAGTGGAAAAATAAAACTGGATCATGTTATAAGTACAGTGCACTGCAACATATTGTTCATGTAGTAAATGAAGATACTCATCTGTCTCATTACTCAACTATTTATATTTTCTGAATTAAGATAGACATATAATTATACTGATAAAAGTATAATGAAAGACAGAATGGAGTGAAAGATTGCATTATTGGTAAATACATAACTAGATTGTAGATCAGTGCAAACTACACAAAAATGTAAATTGCATATGCTATGCTATGCAAATTAGACCCAAACACACACACACACACACACACACACACACACACACACACACACACACACACACACACACACACACACACACACACACACACACACACACACACACACACAGGTATATGCAAAGCTAACAATCTTGCCTTTTTCTTTACTTTAGTACAAAAAGCAGTGACCACGTAAAAAGAGGTAACTTTACATGCATTTGTTGACACAATGAATAAACAATGTAACTTTCTCTGGGAATGTCAAGAGATAAATGTAATATATACAATATGTGAACTGCAAACGCAGGATTCTGCACAAACTAAATACTATTGCCTAACTAGCATTCAAGAGTTAATTAATCTTTACAGAACTTGTAATATGTATTTGTTTTTAGCCAAGGTAGTAATTCACGTTTAATAATGTGCATTAAGTATTGTGATATGTATTTTTTTATTATTGGTATAATACGGTTACATAATAATATTGGAATATGAAATTTAAAAAGGGAGACATTATTCCCATTCAGTGCTAATGTAATTTTTCTTAGTGCTGTGTTTCCCAAAGGATTTTGCACTGGCTTGAGTATTAAAACTAATTTCAAAGGACCTTATAAATTAATGTTGCGCCGTTTTCCATTAAGAGCAAAGAATGTTTTATCTTTTTTTTTCATTTTGTCCTCTCTGTGTAGACCAAAATATTCATTAACTCATTAACTAATGCTCTTCTGTCTTTCTTAACTTTTAGAACATTTAAAAACAACTTAGTTATTTTTGCATTAAAAATGGAAAATAAGCTATTAAATTTAATACGTTTAAGAGAGATGCCTAAATTTAGCTGTGCACTATGATGACGAGTGCATGAAACGTTGCAGTTTTTCAGTGTGTTATTAACTTTTACCAGTACTGACATTTTCACTATTACATTCCACTGAGCATCACCTTGTATTTGTGCGTCGTGTTCTTTGCCGTATCTGAAACCCTATGGCTGAACACTGAAGACATAGTTTACCATTGTGTGTCATTTGAACATCTAAACTGTGCATAGTGATGTAGAATTTATACATGTGCTAAGGTATAACACGCTCTCACTCTGCTGTTATTTCAGAAGTGCACATTTTAAGCCTTTGTGGTTCTGTGGACTACTGCTTCTTCCTACTAGGAATGAGTGCTCAATATTCTCCATTACATTACAGACAGATTTTCAGTTATAAGGTCGGCTCAACAACAGAAGTCATTTTAACAAATAATGCATGACATGCACCTTGACATTAGTATGAAGGGCATAGCCAGGTACATGTCAATTATATGACAGAGTATGTTTTTTTTAGCTATACTTATAGGTTTGGGGATCTTGACTGAGTCAGGGCCACTTCTGTCATCTCTTTATTGTATTACTTTTCTTAAGCAAGGTGAATAATTTCACATAGTTATCAATACTAAAGTGTTACACTCTAAAGGTCCATGCATGGACTAGGGTAGTACATATTCTTCATTAAGATGCTTACTACATTCTGGGAGATGGTAACTTTGGTCTGCAAGTCAGTGAACAGAAAATGTGGCTATGTACATCTCAATGATGTTGTCTATTAGGAAGTGTAAAACATTGTTTTTAATTTAAAAATGGACAACCTGAGACAAGTAGCATTGACAGATACAGTGTCCATTTTGTAGCGTTGTGGTGTCTCTGTACTGTCTGAGTAAGCAAGACTGGATGTGTAGCAGTAGCAGAATATAAGACTGAAGGGTGGCTGATCCATCTTCATGATGCATTAGGCACATGGTGAGGAGATCTGAAAATATACTTTTTTCATTTTCATATGCTTTAACACTAAAGTTACAGTTAATCCTTATTCACTTGTATTTTATTTCTAATTACATTAGCAGTCATACGTTGTGAATGTGTACAGTGTTTATAACTGCTGAATTCTTGTATATAACTCTGTACATACACTATAAGAACTTTTAACTTTATTGTTATTATTTTTGTGTATGCAGTCGCATCACCATTGCACATTCAGTCACACCTATTGTGGTGCTAGAAAAATGGCATGTGGATTTGTTTGTATGAATGAAGCAATGTAGTGTGAAATGATTCCTGGCACATAACAGTGCAGGAGATTTCAAACTGAGATAAGAGGAACCATAATATGAATGTCCACATTGCATATCAAGGCACTAAGATTGACAGAATGAATGGTGATTGATCTGTGTGAGTTAAACTGTCATCTTTAACTTAATGTATTTGTATGGGATCCAAATAGAAAGATGAAAAGGGGCCCAAATGGAGAGATGAAAAAGAGTCCAGATGGAGAGATGATAAGGGGTCCAAATAGAGAGATGATAAGGGGTCCAAATAGAGAGGTGATAAAATCATTAAGAAAAGGAGAGCAGTATTGCTGGAAATTAATTCATCCTACAGACTTGATAAGTACCTTCATTTGGTGGACTCTGTTTTCTTAAAATCTCATCAAGATGACACTGATATATAGACTGTGGTTTATATGGCATATATCTTGAACAGAAGTAGGTTAAAAAATAAAAAAAAAAACAGACAGCTGGATGCACAAGTCCCAGCATAGAAATGTGCCCAGTCCAGGTATGTGCTGTGGTGCCAGGAGTAGAAAAAATGACAGTGTAGAATCCTAAAGACCCCCAAACATTCCTATAATGGGGTTACACCAGGCTCATGGTGAGGATGGGCACCCTGTTGTAAAAGGAAGTAGTAATCCACTAAAACTTCAAAAACTGATAGACAAAAAAAGAGCCATAAAGCTGATAGAGTGGACTATCAAGGATAAGGAAGACATTATGTGCTGTTACTATTATGCATAATCCCATAATTTCCAGATAGAAGATATCTAAAAAGACTAAGAGAGAAATTAGAGGTAAGAAAACTACTTGCACAAGAAGAACTGTGAAAAGCTTCAAATGCAAACGCATGCTCATTGATACAATGTAGTATTCGGGCTGGTAATGCTGTTGTTGTATTGTAGGGGCGCTGTGGGGATTGCAACATGTAATGTTGGTTCTGTATTCTCTGGTAACTTGTTGGTTCCGGTGTATGGATGACTTGCAGAAGTTGTGAGATGTAGCATGGGTGCGCACCTGGAGGCTCTTAATAAAGAAAAGCCTTACAACTCCAGAAACCGTGTGGTCTCCTTCTTTCCCAGGATATAACATATTGGCGACGAGGATGGGATGCCTCCGAGTCCGCTGCGAGTAAAACGGTGGGGTGCAGTTCATGTCGGACGACGAAGAGACTGGGCCTGCCGGAGTGATGTCTGGTTCCATGTTGGGGTCACTAGTTGCATACGACTGTCAGACACAGACCTGGGAGGAGTATTGTGAAGTATTGGAACATTTTTTTTGTGGCAAACCAGATAATGGAAGCGGGTCGGAAGCGAGCCATATTGCTGAGCTCGGTGGGCAGCAAGACGTACAGTCTGATGAGGAACTTATTGAGTCCTGATAAACCAGGGGACAAATTGTTCGCAGAGTTGACGAACTTGCTTCAGTCACATTATAACCCGAAGCCGAGTGCAATAGTCCAGAGGTTCAAGTTAAATTCAAGGACTAGAAGGGCCAATGAAACGGTAATGGAGTATGTCGCAGTGTTGAGGGAACTGGCGCAACATTGTGATTATGGGGACAGACTGACAGAAATGCTACGAGATAGGCTCGTATGTGGTATTGCAGATGACCGCATACAACGCAGATTGTTAGCGGAGCCTGAGTTGTCGTTTGAAAAAGCCTTGAAGTTGGCACAGGCTATAGAGACAGCGAATAAAGACATTCGTGATTTACAACCAAGAACCATTGAAGGGGTGGGGAGCAGGAGTGCTACCCCTCTGCCAGTGCATAAAGCACAAGGGAAGTCTGGTCAGTATGCTTGTTACAGGTGTGGAGGTGAACATCTGTCACGGAACTGTCGTTTCTTAAGCGAAAAATGTCATGCTTGCGGAAAAAAGGGCCATGTGAAAAAAATGTGCCGCTCAACGCCCTCTCGGGACCAGCCGAGAAAGGGGGAGGAAAAGAGCAGTATAATGGAAAGGAAGGGAAACCGAAAAATAAAACGGCAGTATGCACACCACATGCGTGAAGGTACAGATCCACAAACCAGGGAAGCCGAGGAAGTGTTTACTATGTTTAACATGAAAGAGGCCAGGTGGGAAAAAGTGGATCCCATTAAAATCCAGTTGGACTTAAATGGTAAAATGGTGCAGTTTGAAGTGGATACGGGGTGTAGTGTGACGGTTCTGTCAAAGGCGGAGTATGGGAAGTTAGGGCCCAGAGAAGCTCCGAAGCTGCAGGACTGTTCAGTGACTTTGAGAACATATACCGGTGAGATAGTTCCCACATTGGGAATGGCGAAAGTGACTGTGAAATATAAAGACCAAGCCAAACAGTTGCCAGTCATGGTGGTAGCAGGTAAGGGACCAAACCTGCTAGGCCGGGCGTGGTTAAAGGAGCTGGACATGGGCTGCCTACAGCTCCATAAAGTAGAACAGCAGGGCCTGACCTTGCAAGAGGTGCTGGAGAATAACGAAGAAGTTTTCAAAGAGGAACTGGGGACCTGGAGGGGTCCACCAGCAAAAATACACGTTAAAGAAAACGTAACGCCAAGATTTTACAAACCCCGACCCGTACCATACGCAATGAAGAAGAAAGTTGAGTTTGAGTTGGAGCGACTCATGAAGCAAGGTATAATTGAACCAGTAAAGTTTGCGGAATGGGCCGCACCCATTGTTCCTGTGTTAAAGCCAGATGGTACTGTACGCATATGTGGTGATTACAAGTTAACAGTGAACCAAGTCTCGAAGCTGGAGCAGTATCCCTTGCCAAAGGTGGAGGATGTGTTTGAGAAACTGTCGGGAGGTGAAAGGTTTAGTAAACTGGACCTCAGTCAGGCATATCAACAAGTAGTGCTGGAAGAAGGGTCAAAGTCATATGTCACCCTTAGCACACACAAAGGTTTGTTCCAAGTCAATCGTTTACCCTTTGGTGTTTCCTCAAGTCCAGCTATTTTCCAGAGAATAATGGAGGGTCTGGTGGCAGGAATTCCGAAGGTGGCTGTGTATTTAGACGACATCCTACTGACGGGTAGGAACATCCGAGAGCATCTGGAGACGCTGAACGAGGTGCTGAGACGACTGCGAGAGGCAGGTCTGAGAGTGAAGCGGAGTAAATGTGCTTTCATGGCAAAGGAAGCAGAGTTCCTAGGTTGCAAGGTGGATGCATCAGGCCTGCACCCCTTGAAAAACAAGGTGGAAGCCATTCAACAGGTGCCAGCCCCCACAAATGTTACAGAGCTGAAAGCCTACTTAGGCTTGCTCAACTATTATAACAGGTTCCTGCCAAATCTGTTAACACTGTTAGCTCCTTTACATAAGCTATTAAGGAAGGAGGCTCAGTGGTCGTGGCAAGAGGAACAGGACAGAGCGTTTGAACAGTCAAAGGAACTAATGCAGTCTTCAGAGGTTTTGGTGCACTACGATAGTCACAAGGACTTAATTTTGTCATGTGATGCCTCACCTTATGGGTTAGGAGCTGTGTTGGCACACCGGATGCCAGATGGACAAGAAAGACCCATTGGGTTCATGTCACGAACTTTAACACAAGCGGAGTCAAACTATTCCCAGCTAGATAAAGAGGGTTTGGCTGTAATGTTTGGGATTAAAAGGTTTCACAAATACCTCTATGGAAGGAGGTTTACTATTTGCACCGATCATAAGCCTTTGTTGTCACTGTTCAACGAGATGAAAGCAGTGCCGCAGATGGTTTCTCCCCGCATTCAGAGATGGGCTGTAACATTGAGAGCTTATGAATACGAGATTGTTTATAAGCCTGGAAAACACCATAGTAATGCGGACGCGCTAAGCCATCTGCCGATACCAGGGCATCTCCAGGAAGAGGAAGCGGAGGACCGAGTGTTGATGATGGAGGACATCACGTTGGTGTCTGCCAGGGAACTGAGTGAATGGACACGCAAAGACCCGGTGCTAGCTAGAGTGTTTCAGTGGGTCCAGCAAGGCTGGCCAGTCCAACAAACGGATCCCGTTTTTCGGCCTTATGAGGTGAGGAAAACAGAGCTGAGTGTGGAAGCTGGATGCGTATTGTGGGGGGCATGAGTGATAATTCCGTCCCCAGGAAGAGGGGCACTTTTACAGCAGTTGCACCAAGGTCATGTGGGCATCACACGAATGAAGGCCTTAGCCCGAAGTTATTTCTGGTGGCCCAAGTTGGACCACGATATTGAAGTCGCTGTGAATGAGTGTAAAACATGTCAACAACATCGCAACTTGCCTGTGGCGGCGCCACTACACCCATGGGAGTGGCCGAGTAGGCCTTGGCAGAGACTTCATATAGATTATGCCGGACCTTTTATGGGGGCCATGTTTTTGATAATCATGGATGCTCATTCTAAATGGATGGATGCCTATCAAGTCAAAACACCCACTTCCCTCGTTACCATTGAATGCTTGAGGAAGAGTTTCAGTAGCCAAGGACTACCAGAGACTATTGTATCCGATAATGCTTCATGTTTCACGAGTGAAGAGTTCAAGGGTTTTCTGAGAAAAAATGGCATCGTACACATCACATCAGCACCGTACCATGCATCTTCAAATGGTTGTGCTGAAAGGGCTGTTCAGACTTTTAAAGCAATGATGAAAAAGTCCGGAGAAGGAAGTATGGCAGCAAAAGTGTCAAGGGTGTTATTCAACTACCGTATTACACCTCAGTCTACCACGGGTTTGTCACCTGCCGAGATGTTGCAAGGACGGAGATTAAGATCCACGCTGGATCTGGTGCATCCAAACATCCAAGCTAAGGTAGAGGGGACCCAGTGGAGGCAAAAAGAATGTCATGATCGACGACGGAGAGAGAGAAGTTTTCTGGAGGGAGATGCAGTGATGACGCGAAATTTCAGTTATGGACCTAAATGGATTCCAGGGTTCATTGTCAAGAGTACAGGTCCATTATCGTACCAGGTGAGGTTGAATGGAGATTTCTTGGTGAGGAGACATGTAGACCAGATTTTGCGGAGCGAACAGAAGAAGGATTCCATGGAACTGCCAGCCCCGGAAATACCGTTAAGTTCGGAACAAGGGCTCGCAGCGGCAGGAGGATCGCCAATCCAGGGAGACCGCCGGGACGCGGAAGGAGAGGTTCCCGAGGATCCAGCCGTTCCAGGGAAGGACACACCGATACCTGAAGTGGTAACTGTGACACCGGAGTCACCCAAGGTGGTACCACTGCGCCGTTCTAAGCGTGTGCTGGTTAAACCTAGTTACTTGAAGGACTATCAATGTTAAAAGTGCATGTATTGATTACAAGAACAACATAGCTAGATTGTATGGTAACCAGTTAATAACTAGCCCGTTATTTAGAAGTAAGTGACTAAATGGACTTGCTCCCTAGTTTTGCTTATGTAAGGGATTATGTCATAGCTTAAGAGGGGAGCAATGTAGTATTCGGGCTGGTAATGCTGTTGTTGTACTGTAGGGGCGCTGTGTGGATTGCAACATGTAATGTTGGTTCTGTATTCTCTGGTAACTTGTTGGTTCCGGTGTATGGATGACTTGCAGAAGTTGTGAAATGTAGCATGGGTGCACACCTGGAGGCTCTTAATAAAGAAAAGCCTTACAACTCCAGAAACCGTGTGGTCTCCTTCTTTCCCAGGATATAACATACAACATATCCATGAAAAACATTACATAGACAAGGGAACTTTGGGCAGTTTGCAAAAAGAAGCAACGGGGGAACTGCAAAAATATAAAGAACAAAACCTAGAGATTTTTGCAAGGTATAAAAAAGAAACATTCACATGGGAAAGAAAAAGAGATATGATATGGTGCAATAGTTATGCTAAGGAGAAAATATGGAAAATTTCAGAGTACAAAAATACAAGATCACAAAGTGGGAATGTAGAACAGAAGATAGTAAAGCAGAAGGCAAACAAATTGAAGCTGAAGTTATATAATACCTGTGAAGTGAAGGATTTAGTGTAGAAAATCTTACACAGGTTATGTCACAGCATGATGGAACAATGAGTCCTCAAAGTAAGGAGAAATAGGTGGAGCAGGAGACATCTAAAGAATAAATATGACACAGGAAAGAAAAAGAGATTGAATATGGCACAATGCTTATGCAAATGAGAAAGCAAAACTAATCAATACAAAAAAGCAGCACTAAAGATATTTGAAGAAAATACAGGCATTGCAGTAATTTGTCTTTGCAGAGACTAATGCGATGAAAATGTCCTAGAAGCCAGTTTGAGATAACAAGTGCTTGATCTTTCAAATGTTTCAAATGTTTTGCAAGTCAAAAGAAGAGGACTTCACAACAGTAGACACCCGATCTCAAAGTGGAAGCCTAGAGTCCAAAATTAGACCAAGGTTCCACTATCACTGAATTCAAGCGTATTGTTGCGGTAAGTAATAAAAGTGAGGACAGATGGGACAGAAGACACTATCAAGGTTTCATGAACTTGCAGTGACTCATTGTTTGAGGTGTTGGGTTTCAACTAATATAAAATTAGCCCACATCTTCAATACTATAAGATCTCCAGACAAAGTAAACAAACCCATCAGATTATCTTGGAGAGAGAAGAGGAGAGGTAGACTTGAGTGTTGTCAGCTATGATATGTAAGGTCCCTTTCCCTTAATTTGTCACCTAGTGGAAGCATGTACACAACCAACAGTAGAAGACTCAGGATAGAACCCTGTAAAACTCAGCAGCATAAAGAAAAAGTAGAGAATGAGTTGACTCTAGAGCAAACCCTGTAAATGCAGCTATAGAGATAAGAGATAAATACTCTAAGGTCATAGCAGAGCCATCACAGTAAGTGTGCAGATGTTTTATCAGGGTCACATGGTGCACTTGGTGTCAAATGCTGCAAAGAGACACAAGAGAACCAACACCAAACTATTTCTGACTCTGGTCTTAGAAGCTGACTGAAAAGGGTTCATAAATCCACTGACTGTAGGATAATTCTCAAGCTGTTTATTAATGACATTGACAGTAACCTTCACTAAAAAGTAAGTGTTAGAGATTTAGTAGTGGTTATCAAAGATGTTAGAATCCAAGGAAGGTTTTTTTGAAGATGGTGGACAAAATGGCTTCTTTCAAGGCTGATGGAAACATTCCATTTCTTAAAGAAGCAGGGACTGAAAGATTACTGGTATAAGGACACCTAGACTAGCTATCCCTAGACTTGATACTAGATGGGCAAGGATCCAGTCTACATGTTATAAGCTGCATGTTTGAAAGAACACTAATGGAACTCATTGTAATAGCAAATCTCAGCCAAAATGAGGTCACCAAAAAGGTTCTATCACTGCAATGTCCAAGGGTGCAGTTGGTGGATGAACTAATCTGATCATGGAAGTATAGTTAATACTCTCTTCATGGATAGACAGGTCGGGCTGCCTTAATGATGACACTTCACAATAAACACGTACATCTATAATGGGGAGCTAATGAGAGTCAAGTAGCTGAGGGGGTCTGAAGATCAGCAGGCAGATGGGTAAATTGTGGGGAAAAATTGGTTATAAGGATGTTAAAAGTAACTCAAAAAGGAGTGTCAGGGAAAATATTCTAAATTGGAAGATAGCTATGAATAGTAGATGGGGAATGAGAAGAAAGCATCAAGCATAAAGCACAGACTCACAGTTGCTGGTTACAATGGATGGGTACTTGTGGTGCTGGATTTATTACGATAGCCAGTGCTTATGTCTAAATAAGAAGACAGCTGCATGGATGCATGCATTCAGTGCCTATCTTGTCTGGCCACTTGCTGTAGGTAAACAATAATGAGATGCAAGTGATGGTAGATGCATTAAATTGATAGTGATTGTAAGGGTATGCCTTTGGAGCAGACAAAGAGTGCAAATAGAAACCAGTGATGGGCATACCTCTCAACTGTACAGATTTTCACAGAATGTTCAGATTTTTGTAGTGTACTTTTGGTCTGTTTTCATAAAAGCGTTGTATTCTGGCAAACCATTGAGGGTTGAAGTCAGAAAAGAATGGCAGTCATTTGAGTTTCAGACTTCATTCAATAAATTCATGCTAATGTGAAACCTATTGTTCTATCTACTTTTTAAGTTTGTAAGAACAATATTTAAAAAATATATCCCTATTTTTGAGCATTTGTCCCACCATTATTTATGGCTTTGTTCAGATTTCTTGCTCTAACAGGTTGAGAGGTATGAGGATGGGTAGTACAGAGCTGAGCTCATGAGGAAATAACTATTAGTTGGAAAGAGGTATGAGGATGGGTAGTACAGAGCTGAGCTCATGAGGAAATAACTATTAGTTGGAAAAAGTGGGTAGGGCCACACTAGTTGTAAGTCAGTACAAAGACAGGAAGCCCGTGTGTGATTTACAGCTTGTCAGAAGATGAGTGATAGAGGGGATGTAGAATATGAACATCTTGCACTTGCATGCATTTCCTCAATGTCTCAGGTCAAGCTAAGACATCTGTGGCAAATATATACAGAATCTGTGCAAGACTTTACTGGAGATGAAGAGTATAAAGAAAACTAGCCATCATGTCAGTGCTAACATATATGTGTGATATATGTCACATATCATTGACAAATCATTGGTGATGTTCTTGTTATTGCATTAGAAACCTGTTGCATGTTATCACTGGTGACAAGAAAATCAAATGAAAACTATGTTTTAAATGTTGCCACTGTCAACACAGTTTGAATGACTTACAAATAAATACACTTGACAGAATACAGAAAAAGAAAAAAAAAACTGTTTTTTACAGTCATTGGATAAATCATTGACAAGCAATATTTTATAAGCTATCCAGAACATCAGCTGTAGTGTTAACATATTGGGCTAATGAGTTCTGCCACTTCACAAGGATCCATAAGTGTTTGGCACAGATACATGGTCCTAATAACGCAGAGGCATTTTTGACTATGTCATAAGCATTGCTCACATCCACAGAGTGTTTTCCTTTACCTACCCTGACCTATACTGCCATGTCCAAATCACTATGCATACTATTTCTGTTCCCATGCATTTCTCTACTGCTGCTGTGCTGGTACTATTGCAGACATATAGGTTTCACAGACGGATATATGCAATTATGCAGTGATACATCTGTGCTCATAGTAACATGATAGATTGTCAGCCATGTGTTTTTATGTCTCTTTATGCAAATTACTGTTTGATTCTTTTTACAGGGGCTTTTATTCCTTGACAAGTCTGATGCATGGTCCAAACTTCATTTGTTTATAAAAATAATAATACAAAAACATTTCACCTTTCATCATATTTTTCTTGGTTCAAGTTATTTGGTATGATTCATTTTTTAGACAGACATGTTATGCCAAATTATTCAAAAATGCCACTAACAAAGAAATATTTTGAAACATATCTGACACAACTTCTGGTTTAGTACATTCTGGAAATTGTAGCTTGTGATTTCTCATTTTTGACTGTTTTAAATACATTTTGTTTCATCTGGAGACTGCACTGGTTTAATTTGTGAAAAAGCAAAGTGAACAAAAATGCTGAAATATGTTTATTTTTCTGCTTTATTGTGTTCTGGGCAGTTAAGTTTATTTTCTTAGCATGCATACATCTAAAATGACGATCCCAGTCTAAAATTTTAAACGGATTACGTGGTAATAAAATTCAAGAGAATTTCTAATCTGATTTTTGTAATGCAACCAAGTACTGACTGCCTTAATTGTTCTTGCCTGAATAATTCTGTAATGATTCCAAAGGCAGTAACAGTTTAATGAATTAGAAGGCAAGTGAATTACTTTACCGTATTGATTGTACAGAGTTTCTGATACTGAGTTTCAAGTTATTGGATTTTCTAATTTGATTATTTGCACATGGTCTGTTTGTTACTTAACTTCCATTGCTTTGGCAGATGAAAAAGAAGCTGCCAATAAGGAACACATATGAGCTAGGTGAAAACATGACCACACCTGGTGTTTTCCTGGACAGCAGCTGCTTATATTTCTGATTGAAAAAAGGAGGAATGTTCAAGCTTTGTGGGCATCATGGGTACTATTTCTTTACCTCAGACAGATAAAAAAAAAATAAATAAATCAGCTGCAGCTGTCCTTCCTGGGCTGTGTTGTTATTTGATGCCTGTGAAGAGCATTACACTGGTTCATGCTTTGATGGTTGGTTTGATCTGAATAAATGAGTGAAACAGTAATGAACAGGAATGGAGGTTTACACCTGTTGACCTTCTATTTCACTGGCTCAGTACAGGAAAGAGAATTATGCAGGTGTTAGAAACTAAAAAAAAAACTATAATGCCTAGCCAGGCTGAAATGAAGAGTGGTATCTTTGATATCTGTAGCCATTTGTAAGACCATGCATTGTTTTAGGAAACTTTATATTTAGTTTATTCCATGAAGTTTGATAGATTTTGTTTATTCATGCACACCATCAGGCTAATGTTAGAGTATACCTGACAGCTCCAACATTGAAACAATTGATCCAGAGCAAAAAAAAGCAGACAATTAACATTTACCGAAAATTCAAGCTAGTGCAGAGAGCAGAAAAGGATATTAAACAAAAAAAAAATAATAACTTGGCATGTATTTTACATGATTTCAGGGAGATTAATGATTTACATCAATGGACACGTTTAACATTTGTCATTGGAGAAGCCTTTATTTTTTTTTGCTTAAACAGTTTCTTGAAAATTTAGCACATGGGCATAAATAGTCAGAACATCATTTCCCTCAGAGAAATAAATGTTTCTCTTTATTGGATTTGTATTAAAGAGATTGTGAATCAGCAATGTAAAAAAAAACACAAGGCTTGGATCTTGGTACACTCTTGCAGCAGTTAAAAATCTTTCCCAGATTTCCTAGGCAGATAATCAGCTTTGTTATGTTACCTGTCTCCAGGTGCTCAAAGAAATCCCACAAAGCAGGTGTACATATTTATCTGGTCCTTGTCAATGTTTGCTTACATATGGCCAGGGAATTAGTTCATCCACTCTGTTACAGACAGTAGTGCATATACAATAACTATGAATAGTTGATTGATCTTGTGTGACATTGAACAGATGGTGGTTGATTCTGTTGATCAAGGTGATCTGGCAGCAGAAGTCCTCCACCTGTACCTTTTGCTAATGCCTGTCGTGTTATCTTGTTGTATTCATCAAAGCTACCGGTAAATTTCTAGAAAGGAACATCTGTTGCCTATATAGACAAGCTTTTCTAGGTACACTGAAGTAGGTAACACCAGATGTTAATGAAAAGCTGATTTAGACTGCTTAGTTAAAATTCATCCATTAAAATTTTCTAAAAAGTAAATGGTAGAGAATGTCTAAAATCAAGATGGTAGATGATTTTTATTAAGTTTCCATTTCAACTGTGTAATGTATGATGTGTGCGGATGCATATGTAGTCAGAAAAAAAAGCAGCTGGACAACACTAATCACACAAGCGCACAATACAGACACACACACACACACACACACACACACACACACACACACACACACACACACACACACGCTGTATTGCGAATGTGTACATGTCTTTGGATAAATGCAAAATAACACTAAACAACATAGTAGAGTGATTTCAGAAATGTATAAAAATTGTGAACTCACCTATGCCTGACAGCCAATTTGTATACTATGATTTCTCATATAAGAAAGAAAGTGACTATACTCATAAGTTCGTAAGTTAAGTCGTAGGCTAGCTGCCCTTGCAGACTATTTTAAGCCTAGCCAATTTTCCTTTTTATACTTGAAATATCCTATCCCACTTAGTTATAGATTGGCCTTACCCATCCCATGGTCAATAACTGTATATTACCCCTAATATGAATAACAGCGATTATACCATAGATAATTTGAGGGGACCCATGCATGGGATAAAGCATTTAAGAGCTGCCCTGTCCATTAGTAGTACAGGGGGCAGTCTTAGGGTAAACTTTCTGCTCCCCATCCATAGATGCGTTTGAATATGGACAGTGATGAACTTTGTTTTATGTGGATAGGGAGTCTGTTGCACAACAGCAGTATCCTCTATGAGATATACCTGTTTCTCCAAATCATTCTGTTGATGTTGTAGAAGAGGTTTAAATCCCTAGCCTTAGTATTTCTGATGCCATTTTACTTGCTGATGTGCAGTAAGTCCATCACTAATCAGTTGGAAATGCCTTGTATATCAGACACAGGTCACCTCTTAGCAGTTTATAAGATACTGACTATTTGGAAAGGACTTTGAGTCAGTCCATGTAGATTTTTTCGTTTAGGCCTTGTATCCTTTTAGTAAAGCATCTCTGTGAGCATTCCAGTTGTTGCATGTGTCTAGACATATACATGCAAAGGGGCATTATATTCAATGACTGTCCCAATGACAGCTGAATAAAGAGGGACAATGGCATCCTTTTGTTTATAAGCCGCACAATATAGAAGGACTTTCTTACAAAAGTAGACACATGCTGGTAAAAAGTTAGGCCACTGTCCACATATGTTACCAAATCCCTAACAACAGGGTCAACTGTTATCAAATTATTATGATAATTACTATTATCAATGTGATAGTCTCCTGGGGTAGATGCCTTCTCGAAAGATGCAATAATGCATTTTTTGGAATTTAGTTTCAGTCCATGATTTTGGCACCAGTTCAAATCTTCCTGCAGGGTGGCCAAAGATGGCAAAGTCCATGGGGATTCAATGATTGTTCTGAGTTTGCAGTCATCTGCAAACTTAGACAGCCAGAGCCCTTTAGCATTGACTTTTACTTCAGAAAAGTAGATGCCAAACAGATTAGTTCCCAACAAACAACCTTGGTGGACTCCAACAGTGACTGGTCTCTTTGTGGAGGTAATGTCCTCTATTTTGATTCTCTGCATCCTATCTGTGAGCCAGTTGGCATTCCAGTGGGTGACATAGGGGGTTATTCCAAGTTTATTTATCTTTTCTACTATTTCTGAGTATGGAACTGTGCCAAAAGCTTTTGCCAGGTTGAGGTATGTGGTGTGTACTGTTTTGCCTTCATTCATCACTTTGGTAAGCTTTCGAAAAAACCCACCAGGCTGAGTAAGCATGACTAGCCCTCAATGAAGCCAAACTGAGACATGTTCAATGTTTGGAGGTTTCTTGTTTCCTGACTGATTAATTCCATGATAAGTCTTTCCATAGCTTTGTATATAAAGTGGGTCTGGCTTATGGGGCTGTAATTACCTGGATCTGTGGAAGGTTCTCCTATATGAAGGGGAATGACTACAGCTGTTCTACATTCACTTGATACAAAACCTGCATGGTGGCTGAGACTGAACAGTGTTGTTAGTGGGGTGGCTGAATTGTACTTTATGCTATTTATGATGCATTCAGGGCTATTGTCAAAGCCATGGATTAGTTTTAGCTTTTGATAGCACTTTTGGGAGTTGGTCTTTTGTGGTAGCTGGAGGTGAGCCAGTTTCAGTTATATCTTGAGGGATAGACGAAGCGGAGAAAGGGGTAAAGATAGAGCTAGGTTTATCAGGCAAAAGGTTTACTATTTCTTCAGTCTCAGTTTAGGTAACATAATTTATAATTAGCTCAGCACATTACTACATTGTGCTTTTCAGATTACAAACATAACTAAAAGATGCCTTGTGATTATCTTTGGCTTGAATAGCTTGTTTAGCCTCAAACCTTGTTTTGTTGGATTTTATTAAGCTCCTAAGCTGTTTGTTTGTTTCAATGTAAAAGGCTGTAACATTCTGGTAATTACCCTTCTTACTTTTTGTCAAAATTATTTTCCTTTTATTATAAAGCTTGTTGATAATATGGTTCCATCACGTGGGTTTGCTTCTGGGGTTTGCCTTGCAGTTGTTTCTGTTGGGCACTGCTACATACATCTATGCAGCTGTTTATGTGCTGATATAGTGTCATAGTGTAGATTTCTGCTTATTCAGTGGAGTTAAATGGGTTTGGTGGTGATTTGAAACTTGCCAACCATACCTTTTGACTGCCCAGATTTTTCCTCATATTTTTGGTTTATTCCTCATAAAATTTTTGATTTTCTGACAAATCACTTGGATGATCTTAGGACTGAAGTCACTAAATAATGACATACATTTGAGGTTCGGACTTCAAATCCTTCAGAAAATGTATGCTGATACAAACATGTTACTCTAGCAGCTTTCTAAGTTGATAAGAGCAATATTTAAAATCTGTTCCTATTTTGGGCCTTTGACCCCCATTTTGTCAGGCTTTATCCAGGTTTTTTACATAAAGAGGCTGAGAGACATGTTGTTAATGCACCACTTAGTTATAGGTAGTTTGTTTTAAAGAAATTTCTAAAGGTTCTTTAGGTGGAAGGGCTCTTTGGATTCACATTTATTTTGTAAGGAGGCTGCTTTATGTTCAGACCTAACAAGTGATAAAGATACATAAGAGAAGGTGCAAGATGCTCCCATATTAGTAAAAGCAAGATTGAAGATGTCTTTCCTCCTAGTGAGCACCATGTTGAAATGTTCCAGGGCATTTGTATTCAGAAAGCCCAGGAATCACTGAGCTTGTGCACTAGTGGTGGTGTAGGTTTTCCAGTCTATTGTTGGATAGCTTAGATCACCTAGGAAAATGGTTGAGTTTAATACTGAGTGATTCTAGTTCTTGTAGGTAGGAGTTGTGTGGTTTTCTTTTGTCATAGAGGGAGTTCTATAGCTAACTGTGGTTCGGGACCTTTCTGATGGTTATTAGGACATGAAAAAGCTCTAGTGCATCAGGCTTCTTCACCAGCCTTGATATGAGTCCCTTCTCAATGTAGATTGAGACACTGCCACCTTTTCCCCCCTCATGCTCAGTGGCTGGTCTAAACGTGTGAAAGGTATTAGAGCCCTACACAGACGGAGTGCTCTCCACTACGTTGCACCATGTCTCAGTCACTACATAGACATCAATGTCTTCCAGGATAAGAATGGCAGGTAAGGAAAGGAGTTTTTTGTTCAGGCTCCTAGCATTGATCAATAACGCTGTCATATTTTCCTTTGCTTATTTTGTTATGTTGGTAGGTTTATCAGGTTGGTATTACATCAAAAAGACACTATGGGGTGGACAATACCTATTCCAATAATTGAAACCCCAGAGGGGACAGATGCAATCCATCCCTGGCAAAGCAACATGGTCTGCCGATCATATCCTCCCAGCCAACAAATATTGGACCTCTTTGAATGACCCCAAATTTGAAACAATTATTGAAGTCTATTACTTCTTGCTCATATTGCAGCATCATTTGTGGAGGAGGTATAATGCTGCTCAATGCTTGACTCTTACCTGCCATGAACACACAGTCTGAGAGCTCCATGGGTGGCACAACTCAGGTCATTGTCACTGGCATGAACTATGACAGAGTTATACTGGTACTTGTTGTTCAAGGACTTGAAGGCATGCGTGCTGTGATGGATCCTGGCACCAGACAAGCAACTAACTGTCACTCTTTCCTTACTCATCCTGGTAAGAGGCAAATCTGCATGTCTTACAATGGAGTCACCTATAAAAAGAATATTTGGTTGGGTTGTTGCCTGTCTCATGGGCTCAGCATCTGTGACCTTGGAACTCCTCGTGCTATGTGAGGAAGTAGGCTTAATATGCTGAGTGTGCTTTGTGCATGTGTTACATTTTGGAAGACTTTGAGGTTTAGGCAAGTTAAGCTTTAGCACTTCAGCATATGGTGGATTATGTGTATTGTGATGGCCTAGGAGAGGTGTGATATGTGGTGTACTGCTGACAGTTTTGGTGTCTGAGTTTAATGAGTGTGAGATTTTTACCTCCGAGGATATTATATCCTGGGTAATCAATCAACTCTGTGTAGGTCTAGACAGAATTTACATGTTAGCATGATGAGCAGCAGTGTTAATTGCATATTTATTTTATTTATTTTTATTTAACATTTGTTAACCGGGCTAGTCTAACTGGAGACAACTCCATTTTCAGCAGAGGGGGGGGGGAAAAAGCTCCCAAAAAATTACAGTCAATACAAAACAAAAAAAAAGAGGGGAAAAAGTTTTTGATAGATAAGTAGTAAGTATTGTGTGATAATAATCCTGGTTTAGTAATACTTAAATTATCATAAAATTATCAGTTTTGGACTAAAAAGGTAAAAAAAAAAAAAGAAAAAAAAATGATAGATAAGAAAAGAGAGAGTAATAGCATGTTGTTTTTATTCAAAAGTAAACAGCGTTTTAAGAACCATGTCCTCGACTGTGTTGAAAGACGCTTGAGGAGTGTTTAACTCAGAGGAAGTTTTTTTTTAGCAGCAGAGTGTGGAGTCATCATGCTGCATATTGAATGCAAGTTGGGGTAAGGCTAATTGAAGGTCATTTATGGGAGATAGAGAGAAAAGGAGAGCCTAGAAGAAGAAGAGAGTGATTCCAGAGTGAAGAGTGCAGATGAGCAGAGATTTACCCCAGAGGACCCGGCCTGCTTTGCTTTCTATTAGGTAAGAGGCAAACCAGTGGATAGCCTTGGGTTCAAGAGAGATAAGAGATAGATTCAGGGAGTGTAGGGGATGGTTGACCATGCAGTGCATCATGCTTACCTGAATACAAGCAAGGTTTCATGGCCAGTAACAGTGTTGCTGGCCAAGAAACTTTGTAAAGCAGAGCAAACACCTGCAGACAAACTAGTTCTGCATGATTGTGCAGAGAACGACAATGACTACCATGGCTTAATATAAGGCAATGCATAAAGTTCTAACACATTATAAGAAAGTATAGTCAGTTCACAGTACTATGCAAACCTGTTTTAGGCATACAGAATAAAAGTTTTGGTGGTGATTAGCAAGGGTACATAGACTGCATTATAAATAATTATTATGGGGAAGTGTGTTTATTGAAAAAGGTCACACACATAAATTGTAGGAATGAACACAGGGGAAGAGGACTGGTTAAAAGTGGTAATAAACAGCAGATGAGGACATGTCATTGTATGTGCACCACAAAGACAATACAGTTGTAGCATGAACAGTAATCACTTATCTACATGATACAGTATGTACTGATGTTTACACCTTCTGTGTGGGCATAGTCCTATCATCATGGGTCTAGGACTCTTGCACGAACACACTTTTTACCGAATCGCAAATGGGCAGGCATACTTACGTGAAAATGCTTTTCACCGAAGCAGTATTTTCGCATAAGTATACCTGTTGTACCAGTCATACTATGATGCGTATAAGGGAAAATTACCTTTTCCCCATTGTAGTGCGATCTCGGATTGAGAATATTAAAGTAGGGGGTGTGGGGGTGCAGGGGGGCTTGCCCCCCTGTGTAAAAGTAGATTTCAATTTTTTTTTAATATACTTTAGCGAAAGCACTTTTTCGGTGAAAGCGCTTTTGTTAAAATGTGTTCAGTGATAGTGGATTCGAACTTTTGAACTTTCGTTCAGCAGTCCTAGATCCATCATAACATAGCTATTGTATATTATGACTGCTACACAAGGTGACATATCAATGGAGAAGATTTCTTGTGACATAAGTATATCCTGACGTGATCCCTGGAGAGTACATTTATCAAGGACAGTATATACACTACGGGTATGTGCATATTGTGATGATTTGCAAAATTATTTGCTTGAATATGAATGTAATGTCAGCATAGGCCTCAACCAAGTGGCACACATAGCAACAGGCTTGTGGACAACATTAGACAAAGTCATGCATAATCATGGACAATATCAGAATAATAACTTCAGTCATCTGTGTCATTGACATTAACTATGCTGTTGTGAGTTAGTACATATGCTCTGCATGAACACAGTTATACAACCGTAATGATTTGTCAGTAATCTATAAGGGGATCAAGTACACCTTCCTGAAAATATCACATCCTTCAGAGGTGTTAAGTGGGACATTTGTACACCTGTAGTTTTAATTACAATCAATCTTGGTTAGTTGACAGGATTGCATGGCATATATATATCCCACAATCCACACTTGCACAAACGTCATCCATGCCAACAATGTTGCCAGTGAACTATATATTTACTGGGTGCATCCAAGGAACACATATCACACATGCGTCTTATATAACACCTTCAAGGAAGTTCAGCACTCTCAATACTTGGGTATAGCTGATAAGATGTGTGTGGGAGATCACTGTGGCAAAAGTGATACACTTGAGTAAATCATCCCTGGCATATGTGCTGGAAGATATATGAAAAAGGGTGCATTGTGCTCAATTATTGCTGTGATATTGGCTAAAAACAATGGGGCTATAATGCCCTTTGATGTGGATGTCCAGCACATACTCAGGAGTTGTGCTACATACAAGGATTTAGTCATCACTGTGGGCACATGCTGGTGGACATTCTGCATACCATCTACCTGAGTATACAGGTCACATATACTTGGTCTGCTCATTGGGGTGTACTGTCTATATTGTAATTAGCTTGTGTATTTACTGTCATAATGGAACCCCCAATTGGGGTGTACTGTCTATATTGTAATTAGCTTGTGTATTTACTGTCATAATGGAACCCCCCTTGATTTCTGGTCATCTACTGTGTCTTCACAGATCTGGCAAAAATCCTTTTTGTGTGTTAATACCATCTGCATTATACCAATACAAATCTTGGATTAAATGATTGTCCACAATTTGCAGACCTCCACAAAACTGACTAGACAAAGTATGTGTAAGTTATTTTTGACTTCTAATAATCAAATAATGAATAGGAAATGGCCTAGTACAGAATCCTGTGGTACAGACCTGATCACTGGACTCTAGATAGAGGTGACTTCACATACTTTCACATTATTATTACTACTTTCATATTATAGTAGCTCGAGCTACCTAACCTTCTTCATCTCTACCATCTTAAATTCACACACACAATATCATTTTCCATCCTGACAGTTGCCCATTCCTCAAGGAACTTGTTGTTCCCTTCTCATGCCTACGAAGTTTAAGATCTGCTGACAGAAACTTTCTCACAGTAAACAAAGCTAACATCACCCACGGTGAAGCCCTATTCTCAAATCAAATAGCCAAATTATGGAACTCTCTACACTCCCTCCAAAACACACCTGAATCTACCAGTTTTAAACAACTGCTATTTGAACATCTATCCAAGAACTGGCATTGCTCCTTCACCAAACCTGACTGACAAGATATCTATAACTCTGTCAACACACTGTCCACTCCTTATCTCATTTTCTCCCTCTCCTCAGTGTTTATTACTACTCAGAAATAAATATATATAAAGGCATTCTCATTTGGTCATAACTATTATTTAATATGTACATACTACTAACTTTATTTTTTCTCACAGTGATCTTCACTGAAATGTTTGTATTTTTCTTTTTGAAATTGTATCTCCTGGAAAACTGTATTGAATACTACTTTGTATGGACTAACTAGAAGATATGTATTCTGCATCTTACTGTATGTATACTATTGTACTAATTATTGTATATTGCTTGTATTTCTGTGGAGCTGTTCTCCCCGGGCCTCTGCTGAAAATGGGCTTCTGGCCCAGTTGGACTTACCCGGTAAACAAATGTAAATAAATAAATAAATAATCTGGAATGTATGTTATCCATTTGTCTACCCACTTGGTGATGTAGTTGTCTATGCCCACTTGAGACAGTTTCTCTGTAATACCTGAGTCTGCAAATGCCTTGGCCAGGTCAAGTTGCACAGGATGAGAGTGCTTTCTTCATGCATGAACTTGCTGGCCTTCTTAAAGTCATCAATCAGATGTAACAGACATGATGTAGCCTTAGTAAATCAAACATGGGTGTGGTATACAGTCTGGAGATTACTTGTGTCCTTTTGATAGGCTCTATGATAATGTGTTGGTCTGCCTCACAGAGAAGACAGTCAGGTATATGGGTCTATACCTCCAAGCATCAGGTGACGTCCCCTCCCTCCCCTACACCTGCGTCAGATGGATGATTGTTGCTGTACACCCTTCTATGAGAACATAGGCTGTCTGGAGGCCATATTGAAGTAGGGATCCAGCTGTGTCTGCTAGGTCAGGTTTTAAGTCACACTATAGGCAACCTGGGATTTTGTCAGGACCCATTGATTCTGTGTTATTAGCCATAGAGAGTGCACAGATGAGCTGTTCTCCTGAGGTGAAAAACTGAGTAATGTTTGCTGTATACTTTAGCTGATAACCAGTGATGACAGAGGTGTGAAATGTGAGACAGACTATCTGCTAGCAGATTGTCTATTTTCTCTGGCTAAGTATGGCTGGTGCCAATCTCCAACAGCCTTGTGCTTAGTTGTGTATTCCCCTAACATGTCACTTTTTTTGAAATACACAAATTGTGAAGACAATTCCAAATGCAGCCTTGGCAGTGCATCACATGCCACATGTTTGTACTGGTCACACAGTAATACAGCTGTACCAATGTCACATAATTACATCAACTGCAGAACATATGCCTATATGTGTTTCAGGGGAAAGCTGTGTTTTAGTAACCTGATGTCATTTAGAACACATTACAAATCAGTTGTTTGTGGCTCATGCAGAGCATGTCCTGACACAAATGCTACTAGTCCCACAATTCTGCTGCTGAACACATTGATCATCTTTGGGAACAGCAATACAACTGCACATAATAATGTATTCCAAAAAGTTGCCATTGAATCAAAACATGTGATATGTTTGTTTATATCAGAGCATTACAACATGTGGATGAAACAAGACATATGTGCCCATGTAATCAGTGTGGATTTATATTGATGTCTGTCACACAGCATTTAATGATGGTAGGTAGACACATACACACCTGAGCCATACTGCAAGTATCGCTGTGATGGTGGAATGAGAACTGTGTAAAATGTTGATCTGCTCCACTACAACAACACATGTCTTAATAAGCTGACAATGTACATAAAAAGTTTATAATACCATGTCAGTAGTTCTCAGGAGGCATATTACTACAGCTGCTAAAAAAAGAGCATGTAAGGAAATGGCAGCAGTGGCCATCAGTGCATTAGCTCACATCACAGATTTTATGACCCTGTTATAAGCATACTCTACATCCACACTACAACATGGGATGTGTCAATGACAACAACATTGGCATGTCAAATGTTTATATATATATATATATATATATATATATATATATATATATATATAATGGAAGATAATAAAACTATTGTGCGTATGTGTATATTTTTTGGATTTCATTACATATTGCCACTGTCCATATGGGACATGTGCACCACACCATGACAGAGTTAGCAATCATGCATGCAGTGGTCTGGAAATGGCTTGCACAGGCTCATAGAAGGCCTCTGCTTCATGATGTGTGTATGCATATTCGACATAAGAACATCATCTATTACTCTGCAGGAAGGATGTAATGTGGCCAGAGAGAAAAAGAGGATGGTCAGTCCATGGGGCAATGTTAAAGCTTCTACTAAGTGGTAGTGAAATGAAGAGCAATGCTAAAGATCATGCAATGGCCCTAATGTACCAGCAACCACACACATAGCAGTACACTGGGTCTGATTAGAACATTACACCTATGTAAGTATAGAAGATATAAGCCATGCAATGTAACACTAGCACCATCTGATATGTCTGATTTTAACACTGAAACATTGCACTTTATGAAGTTTGATAGTGCCACTGTATACTTAAAAGAATGTGTTGTGAGGAGTGTCTGACATGGATGTGGAGTCAGATATCTGCGTAAAATTGTCTCAAAACAAACATTTGCAAGTATGATCACTCAGTTTGCCTGATGTCACATTAGAGTCCCTATATATCTAGGTAAAGAAGCTTGAGAACATAATACATAATTTTACTACCACAGCATGTGTTTGTCTTGAATACTGTCAGAGTGAATGTTATACAGGATGACATCATCAGTGTATGTTACAAGAAGATGTTCTGAGGAGTATCTGAAATAGCTGTGCACTCAGATGTCATTCAAAACCATCACTATACTGATTTCTGAATGCACACACAAACCAGTTGACTGTAGTGAGATTAATCCCCCTACCTAACTATCTACTGAGCACAGTAATTCACACAAGCACCACAGCACAAGTCTGGTTTTTATAGTGTCAGACAACACTTTACAGCTGATGACATCAACAGTGTCTAGTGAGAAGAAGGTGGTAGTAGGAGCATCTCACATGCTGTTCTAAAATGGTCTCTTGAATGTATACTAACTGAACACAAACACACTCACACCAGTTTTCTGCAGTGAGATTAGAATCCCTACTTAACTAAGGACACAAGCTAGAGAACTCAGTACTTAATGCAAGCAAGCATCATGGTACAAGTCTTACTTGTATAATACTGCTGGACAATTTACCTTGAACAACATCATCATGTGATGTGTGAGAGAAAGTCGGAAGGCCTTTATGACATGGATGTGTAGGCATGTACGACTGTCAAAATATTTGTACTCCATGGGACTGTATTGCTGACAGTAGAATACACAGTTGCACTCTTTTGACTACATACACAAGTTGACTGTAATGAGATTAGAAGCCCTATGTAAATAAGGTAATTAGCTAGAGAACACAGTACTTAATGTAAATGCCACAGCAAAAGTGTGAGTTTTGTGATGCTGTTGGACATTTTATAGTGGAAGACACCATCACTGCATGCTTGAGTGATAATGTTTGGAGGCTTGTATGAAATGGATGGGTAGCCATGTATGACTGTCAAAATAATTGACTCCATGGAACTGTATTTCTGAAAGTTGGATACACACTTACACTTCTTTAACTAGATGCTCACTCACACTGGTTGACTACACTGAGATGAGAACCCCTTCCTAACTAGTTACACCAGCTAGAGAACTCAGCACTTAACTCATGCAATATGGCAAAAGTCTGACTTTACACTGCTGATGGACAATTTCTAATAGATGATATCCTTATTGGATGTTTGTGAGAAGATGTCATGAGGCCTGCATGACACAACCAAGGGGAAGGCACTTTTTTAATGACTAAACACATATTTACACTCAGTCATGTGTTACCCCATGCACTTGAAACTTGGTATGTCAGTACTTGTTTCCAAATGTCAACTACAATACATAAATAAATAGTAAAACTGCATTGTTGCATACCAAATACACCTTTATAATGACAGTAGACATTCATATTATCTTATACATGTATTAATGTGGATAGCAATTCTTCACAAATATGAACACACATACACACACAGTTGCATCCATGCTGATCACAAAAAAAAATGTGTATCTGTATTTGACAATGGGCCAGATTCAGGAAGGCTTACACGGAGTTCAAGAGTAGTGTAAGCCTCCGTGTAAGCCTCCTGATTCAGCAACAGCCCAAATCTCCGTGTAAGAGACAGCTAACACGTCTCTTACACGGAGTGGGGAAATGCTCAATACCTCATTTGCAGCTCAAGATATGCAAATGAGGTATGTGAGCGATCCACGAAGCAAACCAGTCCGTGTAACGGACGTGTTAACTGCAGAAATGTACTCAGCTGACAACTGAGTACATTTCTGCAAAATTAAAACGGAGCTATGTCAGCTCAAATAAAGTGCATTTGTTATATTAAGCATGCCAATGGCCAAATATGTGGCCATTGGCATGAAAAAGTGTTGCAAAAAAATGTTATATAACTTTTTTTTTTTCCACGGGATTTATGTGTTTAACTGTAGCACCAGCAAAGCGGCGCTACCTAAAACTGAAAACCGAAGCTTATAAGCCCACAATTGTGGGATTTATGTATTACATGAAATGTCAATGGAGGGACTTGCAGAGCAAAAACAATATGGCCTCCGTTCAGTGGTTGTCAAGGGGAAGCTTCGTGTAAGATATGTAACTAAGCATTACTAGGCAATCCTATGTAAATGAGGCTTACAATACTGAATCACACTGCCACATAAGTAATGAGCACTTTCTGAGTCGTGTAAGAGTTAGAGAAGGGGGAGGAACAGAGTAAGAGGTAGGTGACATCATGGGGGGGAAGGATAGAAAGAAATGTACCAGATTGGAGGGCAATGTAAGGTAAGAGATGACAGACAGACATCAGGGAGGGAGGTGTGTCCCAACAGAACACTGGGAATGTCCAGAAATTGAGGGCATACGCTATCCCTACCCTCTAAGTTTCTTGATATACGTGCAGGCGCGCGTGTGCGCGCGTGTAAGGCAGGTTTAACAAGTGGGAGCGTGTTGCAAACTGTTTACAACGGTTTGCGCGGGCGTGCACGTGAGTAAGGCGGTGCGCGCGTTTTAGCATGAATCAGCCTAGCTAACACCGTGTAAGGATGTGTGCGCACGTGTAACACCGTGTAGGGATGTGTACACGCGTTTAAGTTACTGTGAGCGTGTA
This sequence comes from Protopterus annectens, assembly GCF_019279795.1. Classification (NCBI taxonomy): domain Eukaryota; kingdom Metazoa; phylum Chordata; order Ceratodontiformes; family Protopteridae; genus Protopterus; species Protopterus annectens. The sequence goes on along the minus strand of NC_056729.1, from coordinate 215,523,871 downwards.
AGCCGGTGTGCACATTGCTCCCCCTCAGGAAACAGAGAGGAAATAGGAAACAACCAAAATACAGGGAAACTGCCAGAAGATACTACTAAAGTTAATTGGTGGAAACAATTAGAAGCAGGCAATTACACAGGCAGACTAGAAGCCCAACCCAGCACTTAAAACACAACAAAGAGCAGTGCAGGCTGTTTCTCACAAGAGATACTGCCAGAAACTAAGCTATCAGAGTTGAAATCTGAAATAAGCTGAACTCAGAGCAGAAATGCTAGGGGCTGCCATAGCTGTTATAATCAGACATAGGCGAATTGCGAGGGTGGTGATAATGCAGATGCTGACAGACAACCCAGAGTGAGGAGAAGGAGAAGAGTATACAGGCCTAGGGTCACCTACCATGGGTTACATGAGCTGGAGATAGTAGAGCTATAGAGTGGACAGAGAGCTCCTGCAGCAGATTGTTGAGCTGTGCAGGCCACGCCTCACACACAGAACCAACAGAGGGAACCCATCCCAGTGGAAACCAAGGTATGTGTTGGCCTAAGAATACTAGCAACAGGTACCTTTCAGAGACCAACTGGCGATATGATGGGGATATCACAGGCATCAGCCTCCAGGGTACTGCACCAGTTCCTGGATGCCATGTCACCACATGTCAGTGATCATATATATGTCCCTAGTGACCGTGAGGTTGTGTCCAGCAATATGCGTCTCTTCCAGCAAATAGCGGGATACCCTGAGGTGCTGGGTGCAATAGACTGCACGCACATACGCATCAAGGCACCAGCCGGTGAGCGGGTAGAGTCTACATTAACCGCAAGGGATACCCCTCCATCAACTGCCAGGTCGTGTGTGATGCCCAGGGCATAATAATGAATGTGTGTGCTGGCTGCCCTGGTAGCTACCACGATTCCCACATCTGGCATCTGGCGCAGCTGTACCAATCATTTGCCAATGGGGACTTCCCACACGGACACCTAGTGGGGGATGCTGGTTATGCACTTGAGCCGTGGCTGATGACACCCATCAGAAATGCACACACACCCGAACAGGAACGCCATAATGAGGCACACGCACAAACACGTAATATCATAGAGCGTGTGTTTGGGCTGCTCAAGTCACGGTTCCGGTGTCTGGACACGTATGGTGGAGCTTTGCAGTACACACCAACTACATGTACCCAAATGATCATGATATGTGCTATGCTACATAATATGATCCTGGAAACAGCTGCAGCAGGACCAGCACAGGGCTGGGCCAAACATCCCCACCATTGCCAAGGCCACCACAGGCAGGTGGTGACTTGGAGGAGGAACAACCTGACCTTGTCCCAGTAGGCAGAAGGAGGCGTGCCCAGTATGCCCTGGCCTTGGCAAAGAGGCAACGCATAGCACATATGCTTGGTCAGTAGGAACACTGGGACCGATACCCACTCTGACTCACTCATACAGTAACAGGGATGCCTAACATGACACAACCTGCTTCCAAATGTACAGGGAGTGTAGTATGTGCATCCGACAGAGGCAACCCTGCAGCACCACCCGAGGCATGAATGCCATGTGTTAAGTAATGTAATACCATGTATCATATGCACACCTGAGGACCATGACTAACATCCACCCTCACCAATCATAAACCACAAAACACAAACCCACCTCATAGCTATCACAAGGGATAGGAACCTAGATGTAATGCTACCCAATGCCAAAGGTATAAACAGCAAGATGTGTGCAGTGTAAATGCACACAGTATAGGGAATGCACATATCAGTGCTGTAATAGAAAACAGGGTCAAAGCGCACATCAGCACCCTGACACTACCAGGGTCACACCTCATACAGTGATGTACATGTGCAAAAACATGGAACAAGATACAAAATGAGGGTGACTACCAATAAATGGCATGGATAACCACACACCCCTGTTGTTACCACAACAAGAAGCAACATGCATTAGCCATGGTCAAACACCAATGGCTAAAACTGACTACTACTATATAGCTTGCTGCAGACCACTGTCCTAATAGCAGCAACTGCCCCAGGCCTATGTTCACAGGTTCACAGGTTCATACTAGGCTATCTGCCCTAGGGCATTTATAAGCCTAGACCAGAGTTCCGTGGAGTCTGCCACCTTCACTCTGACGGATAATTTGCCCATTATATTGCTGTGCCTCTGACAAGCAGTGATACTGAGGTTATCCCTGGGGCATACCTGCAATCTCCCATCCATTGATTAAGATCTCACTTGAACAAAGCCAGTGAGGTACTCAGCCTCACATGTACCAGGATGTTGTTCCACAGCATAGGGACTCTCTGGTTGAAGAATCTGTCCCTCCAGCACATCCTATTAATATCTGTGTTGAGGTTTAAATCTCCTGCCACTGTAGTTCTGATGGATGTAGAGGTCTTGAGGTGAAGCGTGTACATTAACTCAGGTTTGGACATGGCCTTGGATGTCAGGCACAGGTCACCTCTGAGCAGGCAGTGAGTCACGGAATCAAGCTGGAATTCCTCCAGTCGGGCAGCATAAGAAATATGTTTGAGACCCTTTCTCCTCCTGTCGAGGAATTTGTGGGCCCATCCAATTGCCATAGGTGTCGGGTCATATACATGCTGAATGGGGCATTGCACTCAATCAATGGTCCGATGAGTGAAGAGTACAGGGGAACAATGACCTCCCTGGATCTAGATGTGAATCCCTGCATGATGAGGTGGGCAATGTAGAAGTTCTACCTAACTACCCTGGCAACGTGAGTGTCAAACAAAGGTTACTCTCAACCTGGGTGCCCAGGTCCCTGATAACCTCCTGTGTGCTTAGAGGATTGCCACCTACATGGGAACTAGTGGTAACCTTGTTCTTCCCAAAGGGTATGGCTATGCATTGTTTAGTGTGTAATGTAAGGCCATGGCTCTGGCACCAGTTATCCGTGACTATGACACCCTTCTGAAGGATGTCTGTGTCAGATGGGTGTCCAACTATGGTTCCCAGTCTGCAGTCATCTTCAAACTTTGTCAGCCATAATCCTGCTGTGTTTGCTTGTACTTCTGAAAAGTAGATGCTGAGCAATAGTGGGCCCAGGACTGAGCCTGTGGGACACCACTTGTGACAGTTGTGGAGTGTGACATGGCACCAGCAAGTCTGAACCTGTCTGTTCTGTCACGTAGCCGGTTTGCAACCCATCCTGTGATGTATGGGTTCACATTTAAGCTGGTGATGTTTTCAATGATACCCAAGTGGGGTATTGTGTTGAAAGCCTTTGCCAGGTCAAGGTAGGCTGTGTGGAGTGCCTTGCCCTTGTCAATGGCCTTGGTGTCTGTTATGAAACAGTCAACCAAGTTTAAAAGGCATGATCTGCCCTCAACAAAGCCTAACTGGGTTGGATCTAATGTCTGCAAGTCCCCTATGTCCTCATCTATGACTGCCATTATGATCTTCTCCATAGCTTAGCAGACCCTGCTTGTCAAGCTGATGGGATGGTAGTTTCCGTGGTCGGTGGAGGCACCCCCATGTGAAGTGGGTCCACCATTGACATATGCCACTCCTTGGGAACATATCCTGAGTTGAGGCTAAGATCATACAGCTGCCCTGACTGCGGGTTTAATTCTTGAGTGAGTTCATGGAGCACAAAACCAGGGACACCATCTGGTCCCATGGATGCTGCGTCCTTTCCCTTGGATAGAGCAGTTCCCACCTGAGCATTTGAGATGTTTGGGGGGCTACAATCCTCTTTCATACATATCTCTCCAGTTGTGGTGGAGGGGTGGGTGGAGAAATCTGCACTGAACCTGTCAGCCAGTATGTTGGCAATGTCTGTAGGTTCAGTGATATTTACAGCATTCTGAGCCTATTCTGAGCATATCTGGGAGTTTCCTCCCAGGTGTGTAACGTATCTATAAAAGGCCTCATTGTTGTCCCGTGAGCCCTTAGTGGGTTTACTCCCAATATTCGCCTTGGATGATTTCATGGGAGAACTCAGTGTTTCACCTATATTGAGCAGGGGTGTCTACCCTTCCACGGATATCGCTCTATCTTGTAGTACCTCCTTCCTTGTGTTGTAGTGCTTGTTTATGGCTGAGGTCCACCACACTGGACGCTTGCCTCTGGTACAACGAGTCTGTGTTTTGTTTGGGATTGCCTCATCCATGCAGTCTTGAAGGTGCTGGTAGAAGGCAGTTGTAAGTGATACAGTGGCTTGGGTAATGGTGTCTGCTGGCTTGGGGCTTTGAAAGAGACCACAACAGTCATTAGAAGTGTGTAGTCGGCTTCTGAGAGGTTCTGCACTGTGGTCTTTTCTATCTGGGGTGGAGGTGGGATGTGGACTTCCACTGAGAGTAGGTCATGATCTGATCTCACCAATGATGGGTATACCTCTGGTGTTGAACATTGTGAGCCCATGTTTGTGATGATGAGATCTACTATGTTGTCTCCTCTTGTGGGGATGGTGACTAGTTCTTCCATGGCATGTGAGTGTATGAACTCTAGGAACCTGTGGGCTAGAGTGTTGTGGCTGTAGTACTGATCCCAGTCTATATTCGGATAGTTGGGATCACCCAGTGTGATGGTGTTTGCAGGTACATGTATCCCCGCCACTGTTTTCATGAAAGCTCTGTGAGGTACCTGAGTTTCAGAGGATGGCCTGTAACATGCTACAAACTTCAGAGCAGTCTTGCCTATGGTTAATTGCACCCGGATGGTGTACAATGCATCGTGTGTTGCCACCAACCATGAGGTGAGGGTGTCCCTGATGAATATTGCTATTGCCACCCCTCATAGTGGTAATATGTGTACTGCATAGATACGAGATATTGTGCCTCTGACTTAGTAGTGACACATTATGACCACCTTACATAATTGAATAATGTGACTATGCCTCTGTCCAGTCTGTGCCCCTGTCCACATGCAGCTGTCCAGATGTCTCTTGAAGAGAGTCAGTGAGGTACTCTGTCTAACATGAACTGGGATACTCTGCTAGAGTGTGAGATGCCTCTGAGTTATGACTCTGTCCCTTCAGCATGTCCTATACATGTATGTGCTGAGGTTCAAATCTTTAGCTCCCATGTTTCTGGTGGATGTGGATTGCTTGCAGTGGAGCATGTCTACCAAATCCTGATCGGACATGGTCTTGTATGTCTGGCATAGGTCACCTGTCGTATGTGGTATGACACTGAAAAAGCTTGTTTTAGTTATTCTGGAAGTATATGACATGTGTTGTAGATCCCTGATCGTCATGGTAAGGTACTTGTGGGGTCTCTCCAGCTGCTGCAAGTGCTGGTTGAGGTACATACCAAATGGGGCGTTGTATTCAAGCATGGGCCTGATAAGGGAGAAGTATAGTGGTACAATGACCTCCTATGGTCTGGATGGAATACCCTCCATGATAAGGTGGCCAAGATAGAAAGTCTGTCAAACAACTTTGGCAACATGGGTGTCAAATGAGATGTCACTATCTACATGTGTCCCCAGCTGTCTGATTTGTTTCCTGTACTCATTGGGTTGCTGTCTATGTACAGATCTGTGGGTACTGTGTTCCTCCCAAAGGGATGGCTACACATCAGTCGCAGTCAGTTTTAGGCCATGAGTCCAGCACCAGCTATCTGTCAGTGTGACGGCAGTCTGTAGGATGTGTGTGCTGGCTGATGTATTCACTATGGTGCCCAGGTTGCAGTCATCTGTAAACTTTGTCGGCCACAACCCTCCTATGTTTGCTTTCACATCTGAAAAGTAAATACCAAATAAGAGAGGTCCCAGGACACAACCTTGTGGGACACCACTTGTGACTGGCTTGAACCTGACAAGGCACCTGCAATGTTGACATTATGGGTTCTGTTTCTGAGCCATTTTGCAACCTATGCTGTGACATATGGTGTTATATCTCAGCTGTTGAGCTTGTCTATGATGCCTGAGTGGGGTATTGTGTCAAAGGCCTTAGCCAAGCGCAGGTAGGTTGTGTGGACTGTGTAGCCCTCATCAACGGCTCTACTGACAGTTTCAAAGTAGTCAACTTGGTGCAAAACGCAGGATCTGCACTGTACAAAGCTGAATTGGGTGTGATCAAGGGTCTGTAGGACACCAATGTCTCTGTGTGGAAGCTCCATAATGACCCTTCACAAAGCTTTGCAGACAAGGCTGTTTAAGCTTGTGTGGTGGTAGCTGCCAGGGTCTGTGGAGGCATCTCCTTTGTGGAGTGGGACCACTGTTGCCGTGACGCCAGTGTTCAGGTACAGATCCTGTAGCAAGGCTAAGGTTAAATAGGATCTGCATATACAGGTTTATCTCCATCTGTAGTTCACATAGCATGCAACTGGGGATACCATCAGGTCCCATTCATGCTGTGTACTGTCTTTGCTGACTGCGGCTCTCACATGGACATCCAGGATGACAGTGAGGTTACATGCAGCTGTGATAAGTATCATGTCTAGAGGGTGAGGTAAGAGGTACATTGCACTGAACTGGTCTGCCAGGGTGTCAGTAATATCTGTCAGGTCCCTGGGATATAAGTTGTTGTGTACCAAATCTGAGCATATATGAGGGTTCCCACCCAGGCGTCAGACATAACTGAAGAAAGCAGTGTGGTTACCTTCATCGTCTGTGGTGATTTATGTCCCCAAGTTGAACTTGGGTGTCTTTATGTGAGAATGTAGCTTTCTACTACTGCTGATCACAGCTGCCTTACATTCTGGAGATGTAGCTCTGTCTTGCATTAGTATCCTTCATCTGTTATACAGTTTGTTTATGGCTGGGGTCCACCAGACAGGCCACTTTCCCTTGGTGGTGAAGGTGTCATTCTCATTTGTGATTGCATGGTCCATGCTTACTCGGAGATGTCCGTAGAAAGTGTCTGTGCAGGAGTCACCATTGTGTGTTGTGGTTTCCACTGGCCCAGTGGGCTTAATGGATACCATCTCAGTCCGAAGAAGTGTGAAGTCAGCTTCTGAGCTGTTTGTCACTATACCCCTGGTATCATACTAGCACTGACACAGGTGTAAACAATTCCCAGAATCCATCAAACAAAATGGACATCCAGGCTTACAGATGCCCTAGGGGTAGCCTAGTATGAACCCATTATGATACAGATTGTACAGGACACTACAGATAACCCCAAGGCTGTTGCAAATGATGGTAGTAAGCATGTTGTTGATTCCTGGATATGCTCCGGATCACACCGATATTACAAACAACATACCAGACACACACAGGTATGGCCAACATACATCCTGACATGTGCAGTGCAAACCCCCATAATGCCAAATACCTTCCCAGCAGACTGCCTCCCTGACATTATGTCACCCTTACCACAGGGTACCCAAAGAGCAGTGTACAACAACAGTGGGTGTTCTCAACAAAGGTGTCTCCTGAATGGATAGGAAAAACAACCACCACAGAATCATGAGAGGTTTGGTCTGCACAGCTATGGAAAGGACCAGCATGTACCACAGACATAATGATATTGTGGATCTATTGACACCCGACCCTACCCAGTGTGGGTTTACAAAGTGCAGACCCCACCCCTAAACATGTGTGACTCAGTTGAAACAGTACTTGAAGTCAGTGATGAGGGCAATGTGGTCCACACAGTGTAGCCGGACCTTGCAAAGCCTTCTGTACAATACCCTATGTGTTCCGTATAGATTTGCTCACCAGCTGATATATACACCCCAATGTCATGGGAGGGTTGCAAACCAGACCAACGACAGAACTGACATGGTCAGACATGCAGCAGCCATGTCAGACTACAAACCACATATAACAGGCATCCCACAAAGCTTGGTCCTGGGACCTTCACCATCTGGTATATATGCCCCATAGGTACAGGCCAACAAGTAAGGACTGTGCTGGAACATGTTTGTAGAGGACAACAAGCCGCCTGACATATCTGATACACCAGCTGACACAAGCATCCCATAAAAGGGCCACATAGAAACAGACAGCTGGTGCCATAGCCATGTCAGCATGTTAAATGGTGAAAACAGTATAGTCAGCCTCTGTGGATAATCCAGTAAGTGACCACCAATTCCCACATAGGTGTCGACCCATGACATTCCTAACATGTAATGCCAGAATGGGGACACAAGGTGATAGATATCCTGCATTGGACAAAAATGTGGCTGTAGGGTTAACAGCAACAATCCATATACCAACCTAATCATGAGGGTTATGACATCTAGCTAAGGGGAGGTCATTGTGGTTTTGCAGTTATCTTTCAGCAGCATTACAAATGACCACAACAGCGCCTGTGTGGTGTACCTCAGCAGATAGATTCAGCAACTGTAAAGTCCACAACAGTACCTCACCAGGAGTATCAAAGAGCTGGAACACATGTAATGTGTCGCCTGATTAAACAGAATGCAGTTACACACACTGCCATGCTGGCCACCCAGACACAAGCTGTGCCTGATGTAGAAAGCCATGTCCAAGCTGTCAGCAATGCACATGCCGTGACCTTGTACAATGTGAATGGCAGGGAGATATGCACATGAGGGACCTGAACCCCAGCACTGACATATATAGGACAGGCTGTACTGCATTATCCAAAACACAGAGGCCACCCCACACATGAGTAAACTAACACTACAGGTTGTCCATAAAGACACTGGTTGAGTCCCTCAACAGGAATCCTAATGAGTGGATGGGAGATGGGAGGTTTACCCTGGGTATCAATGTTATGTCACAGGTAGACAGAGGCACAGTATACTAAACAAGACATATGACATGTCAAACAACGCTTACAATGTGTTGATGGACAAACACATTCTCCGACTAGCATTAGGTCAAGATACCTCTTGAACTCAGCCAGCAAGGTGCTCTGCCTCAAATGGACCAGGATTGTATTCCACAGCATAGGGAGTCTCCGGTGATAACTCCATCCCTACAACATGTCCAACATACATCCCTGCTAAGGTGTCAGTCACCTGCACTAGTGGTTCAGGTGGATCTTCTGAGTCTGAGGTGGAGCATGTCCATTAATCTCTGTTTGGACATGGCCTCGCATGTCAGGCACATGTCACCTCTAAGCAGACGGTATGTGAGTGAATAGAGTGTGAGTGTCTTCAATCTGGCAGCATGTGACAGCTGTTGTGGTTCCTTGATCCTTTAGGTGGGGACAGTCAGGGTGTCTCCAATTGCTGCAGATGTTGGGTGAGATACAGCCAGAATAGGGCATTTGACTTGATCACCGGTCTGATAACTGAAGAGTACACGGGAACAATGACCCACTAGATCTGGATGTGAATCCCATCCTTATCAGGTGGGCAATGTAGAAGGTCTTCCTAGCCACTTTAGCAATGTGAGTCTGAGAAGAATGGTGACTGTCAACCTGGGTCCCCAGGTCCGTGATAACCTCCTCTGTGCTTAGAGGATTGCCACCAATATGGTAGCTTGGGGTCACCTTGCTTTTCCTGAAGGGTATGTCTACACATGTTGTGCACTCTGACTTCAGGCCATGGCCCTGGCACCAGCTATCAGTTACTGTGAGTCCCTTCTGAAGGATATCTGTGTGTGATGCACTGTCCACTATGGTGCCCAGTGTGCACTCATCTGCTAACATTGTCATCCAAAGTCCTCCCATGTTGGCCTGTTCTCATGGGAAGTACATGACAAACAATGGTGGCCAAGGACTGAGCCCTGTGTGACACCACCTGTGACCAGCCTGGAGTCTAACATAGTGCCAGCAACTCTAACCCTGTGGGTCCCGTCCTTAAGCCAGTTTGCAACCCATCTTGTGACATATGGGTTTACATTTCAGTTGTGAGGTCTTTCCACAATACCTGAGTGGGGTATTGTGTTGAAAGTGTTAGCAAGGCCAAGGTAGGTTGTATGGACTGCCTTTCCCCAACAATGGCCTAAGTGACCAATTTGAAGATGTCAACCCAGTACAAAAGGCATGATCTGCCCATGACCAAGCCAAAATGGGATGGGTACAATGTCTGCATGTCCCCTATATCTTTGTTTATGAGCTCAATTATGATCCTCTCCATAGATTTGCAGACTACACTTGTTAAGCTTATGGGGCAGCAATTAACAGGGTCTGTAGAGGCACTGCCTTTGTGCAGACGTGCACAACTGGACCTTAACCAGCCTGTTGTGCACACTATGGAAATGTAAATCAGTGATAGGACTGAAGCCCAGGATACTGACCACCACAGTGAAAGTACTGAAACACTACACTAGACAGTGCTACAGTGTTAGGTCAGTATGAACGGATGTTGACAATTGTGTGCAAAGTATCCCATGCAAAACCTGCAGGCACAGTATACTCCCAGTTTTGTTCACACAAAAAGCATTCGGACAGTAACTACACAACATGGCACAGAACACACAACCATAAACTGGAGGTATTTGTTGAAGGTCACACTCATCCACAAATGTGATGGGCTGCAGAGTTCAACATATGTAAAGCCCACACTGGGCATGCTCACACACTTAGATAAATGAGACATCTTTCACACAACATGCCACAGGAAGGCTGAACTGGGCATGCTCACACACTTGGTCCAAATGTTACCCCTAGCAAATGTGAAAACACACCAGAGGATGGTCGTCCCCCTTTCTAGACACTGATCATGTAAGCACCTTATAGGTATATTGGAGAAAAAGCTTCTCTCAGTAATCCGAATAGCGCGCCGTGCTAATGCGTCCGTCTCTAGTGTCATAACATAGTTAGGTAGGGGTTTAAATCCAGCAGGTGGCAAGTGTGTGTGAAGGGGGTAAGTGTGTGTAAGTGTGTATGAAAGAAACATCCCTTTTGGCAACTGGGAAAACACACCACAGGATGATCATTCCACTTTCTAGACTCTGATGATGTCAGCACCCTATAAGTATATTGGAGCAAAGGATTCTCCCAGTAATCCGAATAGCGCGCCGTGCTAATGCGTCTATCTCTAGTGTCATAACATAGTTAGGTAGGGGTTTGAATCCAGCAGGTGGCAAGTGTGTGTGAAGGGGGGTATGTGTGTGTAAGTGTGTATGAAAGAAACATCCCTTTTGGCAACTGGGAAAACACACCACAGGATGATCATTCCACTTTCTAGACTCTGATGATGTCAGCACCCTATAAGTATATTGGAGCAAAGGATTCTCCTAGTAATCCGAATAGCGCGCCGTGCTAATGTGTCCATCTCTAGTGTCATAACATAGTTAGGTAGGGGTTTGAATCCAGCAGGTGGCAAGTGTGTGTGAAGGGGGGTAAGTGTGTGTGTATGAAAGAAACATCCCTTTTGGCAACTGGGAAAACACACCACAGGATGATCATTCCACTTTCTAGACTCTGATGATGTCAGCACCCTATAAGTATATTGGAGCAAAGGATTCTCCCAGTAATCCGAATAGCGCCGTGCTAATCGTCCATCTCTAGTGTCTTAACATAGTTAGGTAGGGTTTGAATCCAGCAGGTGGCAAGTGTGTGTGAAGGGTGTAAGTGTGTATGAAAGAAACATCCCTTTTGGCAACTGGGAAAACACACCACAGGATGATCATTCCACTTTCTAGACTCTGATGATGTCAGCACCCTATAAGTATATTGGAGCAAAGGATTCTCCCAGTAATCCGAATAGCGCCGTGCTAATGCGCCCATCTCTAGTGTCATAACATAGTTAGGTAGGGGTTTGACTCCAGCAGGTGGCAAGTGTGTGTGAAGGGGGTAAGTGTGTATGAAAGAAACATCCCCTTTGGCAACTGGGAAAACACACCACAGGATGATCATTCCACTTTCTAGACTCTGATGATGTCAGCACCCTATAAGTATATTGGAGCAAAGGATTCTCCCAGTAATCCGAATAGCGCGCTGTGCTAATGCGTCCATCTCTAGTGTCATAACATAGTTAGGTAGGGGTTTGAATCCAGCAGGTGGCAAGTGTGTGTGAAGTGGGTTAAGTGTGTGTGTAAGTGTGTATGAAAGAAACATCCCTTTTGGCAACTGGGAAAACACACCACAGGATGATCATTCCACTTTCTAGACTCTGATGATGTCAGCACCCTATAAGTATATTGGAGCAAAGGATTCTCCCAGTAATCCGAATAGCACGCCGTGCTAATGCGTCCATCTCTAGTGTCATAACATAGGTAGGGGTTTGAATCCGGCAGATGACAAGTGTGTGTGAAGGGGGTAAGTGTGTGGGTATGAAAGAAACATCCCTTTTGGCAACTGGGAAAACACACCACAGGATGATCATTCCACTTTCTAAACTCCGATGATGTCAGCACCCTATAAGTATATCAGGGGAAAGGACTTTTCCCAGTAATGCGAATAGCGCGCTGTGCTAATGCGTCCGTCTCTAGTGTCTTAACATAGTTAGGTAGGGGTTTGAATCCGGCAGATGACAAGTGTGTGTGAAGGGGGTAAGTGTGTGGGTATGAAAGAAACATCCCTTTTGGCAACTGGGAAAACACACTACAGGATGATCATTCCACTTTCTAAACTCCGATGATGTCAGCACCCTATAAGTATATCAGGGAAAGGACTTTCCCAGTAATGCGAATAGCGCTGTGCTAATCGTTCGTCTCTAGTGTCTTAACCTAGTTAGGTAGGGGTTTGAATCCGGCAGATGACAAGTGTGTGAAGGGTGAAGGGGTGTGTGGGTATGAAAGAAACATCCCTTTTGGCAACTGGGAAAACACACCACAGGATGATCATTCCACTTTCTAAACTCCGATGATGTCAGCACCCTATAAGTATATCAGGGGAAAGGACTTTCCCCAGTAATGCGAATAGCGCTGTGCTAATCGTCCGTCTCTAGTGTCTTAACATAGTTAGGTAGGGGTTTGAATCCGGAGATGACAAGTGTGTGTGAAGGGGTAAGTGTGTATGATTGATATATCCCTTTTGGCAACTGGGAAAACACACTACAGGATGCACATACCCATTTCTAAACGATATCACAATTATGTATGGCTTTTGATTACAGACATGCCATGTGTGTTGTGCACACACAGAATGCCCATGTATGTGGGTTGTCCCTCACAATAATGCATGACATTGATTACACTGGTTATGGCAATGAACACATGATGTATGTGTGTGCCAAATACACATATGTACCTGTGACTTTCAATAGTTACCATGTGTGATGCCTGCCACATGTGAATACATGGTATTTGCACAGGGTAACATTATGACCGTGGTCTTCTGTGCAGATGCTGCATGTGGGATGTGTATATACAGTGTGAGATGTAGATGCTATCAGCCTAGTAGTGAGGGATGCACACCTGGTCTGGGGCATAAGGTCTACATGTTGTTAATGTACAGGAGCTGCATGTTTTCACCTGTTGTGGTAGTGGTAAGACAGTATTCCATAGCAATGCAGTGACTGCATGCTAAGAACCATTCAACTAGGGTGTTGTAGATACACTTATTCATTAGCATTCAGTAATTTGTCGGAATCCCTGGTGAGGGTCTGATGCCAACCAAGGTCAGGGGTCTACCAGCCTGTGTCACTTGCTCAGTGATCCCTTCCATGTTCCCTATCACGTATCCCAGTGAGCGACATCCCACATCAGCTGTGGTGGCATGGACAATGACTGAGTCATATGTGTCCATGCATCTGACTGACTTTGATGTTGTTGTTACAGTTTGGCCATGTGTTTCCATCTCATACATGTGATGTACATCAATGGGTAGGGGATAGGGTTGACTGTGTACATGTGGCAGCTATGACATTACTACATGACACACATATTCCACAACTGTACCATAGAGGTGACTGACAACTGACCTTTGCACATGCTACCAGAGTATTGAGATTACATTGGTGATTGACAGCACATAGGGCCAATGGTGATGGTGAAAAGAGACATAGGTCCATAGGTTCGTACAGGGATATCTGCCCAGGGCATGTATCCACCTAGCCAGAATGTGTGCCTTTCAACATGCATTGTGAATCTGTCTTGCTATGCCCTTTTCCAAGGTTAGTATACTGTGCCTCTTTCTCACAGTGACACATAAGTGATACCCAGGGTAACCCTACAATGTCACATCCAGTCATTAATATCGCTCTTGAGGATAGTCACTGAGTCAGTCCGCCTAACCTCTATTGGGATAATAATCAGGAATGAAGGGTGCCTCTGAGTTGTGAATGTGCCCCTCCACCATGTCCTATGTATATCACTCCTGAAGTTCATGTATTTCCAGCGTGTATCCTGGTGGGATCTGGATATTCTGAGATGCAGCATGGCCATTACGTGAGGGTATGACCTGGCCTTCTATGTAAGGCACAGATTGCCTATGAAGAGGCAGTATGTCACTGAGTAGAGCTGCTGCTACTTTAACCAGTCAGTATGTGGCATCTGTTTGAGCACTTTGATCACCTTGTCGAGGTACATATGTGGTAGCCCCAGTTGCTGCAGGTGTCTGGTAAGGTGCATGCCGACAGGTTCATCATAGTCAATTATGGGCATGATGAGGGATGAGTAAAGGGGCACAATGTCCTCCCTGGCCTACATGTGGATCCCATGATGATGTGGCCCATATCACATGCTTACCTAACCACTTTGTCCATGTTGTTGTCAAATGGTAGGATGCTATCAACCTCGTACCCCAAGGTCCGTAATTCCTAGGTCTGCACTTACTGGATTAACACATATGTGGTACATTGTGGTCATTTACTGTTTGACAAAGGGATGACTATACTCTTTCTGTCATTCATGTTGAGGCCATGGCTGTGGCACAAGTCGTGTGTTTGCAAGAGTCCCTTTTGGAGGATGCGTGTGTTAGCTGTTGAGTTGATTATGGTGTTCGGTCTGCAGTCACCTGTGCCGTGCTGAGCCACAGTACTTCCATGTTGGCCTGTACCTATGACAAATGTATAATGAACATGACAGCCCCTAGGGCTTTGCCTTGTGGGACACCACTTGTACCAGGTTGGAGGCTGACATGGCTCCAGCAATTCTACCATGTGTGTTCTGCCCTTGAGCCACTGTGCAATACCCATAGTGACATAGGGGTTAATATGTACACTGGTGGGCTTCCCTAGAATGCACAAGTGGGGTATTGTATCCAAGGCTTATGCAAGGTCCAGGTAGGCTGTGTGGACCTCCTACCCCTTGACAGTGGCCTTGGTGACTGTTTCAAACAAAGCAAACAGGTTTGATAGGCAGGATTTGCCATTGACAAAGCCAAACTGTGTATGGTGACATGTCTGTAGGTCCACAATATCTAGATATGTGAGGTTCTTGATGATTCTTGCCATAGCTTTGCAGACAAAGCTAGTCAGACATATGGGGAGTAGTGTCCAGGATCCGTGACGGCACCACCTGCATGTTGAGGGACCACTGTTGCTGTATGCCACTCTCTGGTCACATATCATGTATTAAGGCTGGGATTGAACAGTGGTGTTATGTCTGGGTGTAGCTCTTCTTGTGGTTCATGTAGGACACAGCCTGGGACACTGTCTGGTCCCATTGATGCAGTGTTTACTGCTTTGGGAAGGGCATCTCTTACCTGAGCATCTGTGATGTCAGGGGGGGGAAGCACTGTGATGCGAGACATATGTTCCCTTTGGTGTGGTGGGAGAGAAGGCAGCATTGAACCTGTCCACTAGGATGATGGCAATGTCTGTGTGTTTTATATTTTGTGTGACATATTGTATTACCTCTGAGCATATCAGGGTAGTACCACCCAGGTTACTAACATAACTACAGGCAGCCTTGTGATTATCCTCAGTGGCTTGTGGAATCCTCTCTCAAAGATGGCCTTAGACAATCATATGGGTGCCTGTAGTTGTCTTCCAATACTCATCAGTGGTGCCTTCACATTTTGGGAGGTTGTTGTATCATGTAGTGGCGCCATCCTTCTATTGTATAGTGTGTTTATGGCTGGTGTCTGGTGCCCAGGACATCTGTCTTTGGAGAATTGGGTCATGCTTTCATATGTGGCTTCATGATCCATGCATTCCTGAATGTGTCCACAGAATGCCTCTATACAGGTATCTGCAGTCTGGTCCATAGTTTCAACAGGCCTTGGGCCTTTGAAGGCTTCCACATCATTTATGAGGGTGTGCACTTGCTTGACATGAGCTGTTGACAGACGTGCGCACTCCAGACAGAGCAAGGGGAGGGTCACAGTCAGCTACCTGTTGGGACGCACTCCCTGGACCACATGGAAAGAGACACAGAGGAGCTCTTACAGCACCCTCTCAAACTCAGGTCTCCCACACAGCCTTCATGCTGACACAGGAGAGTTTAGATTACTCTGCAAACACCATCATACTGGGTGATGCCAGCTACCCAAACATAGACTGTGTACATTACACAGGCCACAATACCCAAGCTCTAAGATTCCCATTGATCAGACATTCTTTGGCTATGGAACAGGTAACCAACCTTCCCACAAGAGGGGCAGATATACTAGAGCTGATCTTTACAAACATGAGTAAAACTAATCACCACTGGGAGTATATCCTCATTGTTGCAATCAAACCATATACTAATCACACTGGTGTTCTGGATCCCCACATATGCAAACCTCCAACACATCGATGTGTGTGTGTGGAAATGTCCCTATTAGCAACCGTGACAGTATCGTACAGGATGCAGATCCCCTTTTGAAATAGTGATGATGTCAGGACTGTATAACTATATCACCTGTAGTAAAGTCCTCCAGTAATTTGCATAGCGCACTCTGCTAATGTGTCTTTCTTCAGTGTCATAACGTAGTTAGGTGGGGGTTTGAATCCTGCAAAGGGAATGTATGAGTGTGGTTTATGTGTGTGCACTATGCTGGGAGGGTTAACTGCCTTTTGCCAACTGGGAGAACACAGTACAGGGTGCACATCCCTCCTCCTACACACAGATGATGTCAGCACCCTCTAAGTACAGCATTAGTAAACATTTCTCCAACTACTGCAAATAGCACACTCTGCTAATGTGTCTGTTTCTACTGTCATTGCACAGTTAGGTGTGGGTTTGAACCTTGCAAATGGAAAGTATGTGTTTTACTGTTGGTGGGGTTAGTGTGTGTGCACAATGATGGGGTGGGATGTGGCTTTTGCCACATGGGGCTATGCACTGCAGGGTGGTCATTACCCTTAACAAGCAGTGATGTTGATAGCACCCTATACAAACAAAACTACAAAACAGAAGGTGTTGGTACTGATAACACATGTAAGGTAACACTTGTTCAAGTAATGTCCACAAAACGGAGTAGGATAATAAAACATTTCTTTTATTCTATACAGACAACATGACTACAGACAACTAAGTGCCAGTACTCAGTATAGTGTTACATGCTACTTGAACATGCACATGTACCCGAATATACCTAGATAGTGTTCTGAAGCCTGAATGTGGCGAGTGTGTGGATGTGGGATGTGTCTGTGTGTGCATTTCCGTATGGGAAGCATGTTTGCTGTGGCAATCAGGGTACTACAGTACCTGATGCACATTACATCTTCCAACTGATGAGGTTGCCTGCACCCTGTGAGTACAGGTAGAGAAGGGGATGCCAGTAGTAAACAACATAGTGCACTTCTGAAATGTGTACCTGTCATGTATCAACAGCTACTCATGTAGGGTGATAAATAATGGGAATGGCAGGTGAGCGTGTGCATGTGTGTGGGTAGCAGGGTGTGTATAAATGCATGTGTGACAGAACAGATACATGTAGCTGAATCTACATAACAGCACAAGATGCACATTGCCATAGTCAATGTTAGCATGTGATGGTGTGCAGCAGGTACACTTTGTTAAGTAGTATGGGTGCAGATAACAATTGAGGACATTCATACAGTTACTGCAGCAGGACTGATGGGATATACACACATTTATACTGCAACACACAACAGTTACCAACATGTTACTACTTATACACATCTATGTAGTCACCCTGTGCATCAGCAACGTGTTTACCTTTACCTGCACCGATGTTGTAGTATGCAGGAGGTGGCACAGTGTCATCATATGCACAGGGTGTGGGTTAGATATGCCCAAGCCGGCCACTGGTAACACCAATTGACATGTGTGTGTATGTGTGTTTGTGAGGGGCAGCAATACAGGGTGGACCGTTGTTGGTGCAGTGTGTGTGTGTATGTGTTTGCCCTAGATGTTAGGTTTCTGCATGTGTAAAGCACACAGTCCCCCATAATGGCTGCCATGTACAGGGTTTTGTGGACAGCCACAGACTGCACCTGTCAGGTCATCCAAATCAGTGTCTGTGGGCACGGACACGGTACCTGTGCCTGGCAGGGTGCTACGGCGTATCCGTACTAACCCAGACTGGGTACTGTCATCGGAAGCAGGGTGTGTAGACTGGACACAGTTCCCTGTTGGGACTGTCCAGAGCCACGTGCACGTGGTCTCCTGGGGCGTCTGGATGACAGCACAGACCCAGCATTGCTGGGGCTGGTGCTGGCACTTGAGCCGCGCGAGTGGGCCCGTTGTCGTCCGCGGCCACTGCCAGCTGGTACTCTTGCACCATTGTTATATTGTATAACCATTGCATATTGTATAACAATAGTAGGAGGCTACTGCAGCACAGGGCAGATTCACATGACGGGAAGGCATCTGTTGTCTGCAGTGTTAAGATGCTTCACATTCACCAAATGCACAGATATTGCCAACAATTTTGCAGACAGTTTAGGTGCAGGTACCCCCCCCCCCCATTGTCCTACACACGTGTTATTAGTTATCCCAGATGACTGTAACCTCCCTATCCTCTCACATGTCCAGGTGAGAGCCACCCTCATCATTGCAGAACACATATCATCACTGTTACGGAATGGTATCCCTGGATGTGTGCTACATTCACCCTGGAGGACATAGCACCACAGGACAGACTGATATTAATCCATGGCCATACTACAGGATATGTACCTGAACAGTGCCATACATACACAGTGGTCCCACACCAATGAGGAGGAACCTCTACTGACCCTGGGAACTACTGCATCATATGCACAACTGGCCTTGTGTTCTAAGCTATGGAAGTGTTAGTTATGGCCCACATGTACAACAATTTTACATATGTTTATATTTCATGACTATCTACACACAACCTATCTCATGGACATACCTATTGATAGTGAACTATGATACATTTGGAGGTGTCACAGTATACACAGGATTAACCTGCTACTTTGCATTACCTGTGTTTGTGGCAGCTTTTGGTGAGTCAGTCGTGCTGCTTGTATTTTGCTGCTGTTGCTGCTGCTGCTGCTGCTGTTTTGCTGCTTGCTGTCAGTATATTTTGTTTTCTCTCTGTCTGTCTCTCTCTCTCTTTCTCATTCGGTTAGTGCAATGACTGTATTGCATGAGTGGAGTGTGGGTACTGAATACTTTTGTAGGTATCTGCATGGATCCATGTGATGGCCTCTGCACCAATTGTAAGGCAGCATTTGCTAATTGCAAGCAGCTGGGTGTGTACTAATTGCATGTCTCACTGTGATTTCAGGACACTGCTATAAAAGGGTATGTGAGATAGGCGTTGCCCTTTCAGATTGTAGGGCGTGGACCATGCTGGTATGCTGTTGACAGTGTTCTGTGAGTGTGAAGGTTAGTACATCTCCCATGCTTCATGCTGTGTTGTAGATTCAGGTTGCTGCATTTATCTTGCCTGTTCCCTGTAGTGAGTGTGTATGCATACTGACACCTACAACTATATGTCATATGTATTGCTATATGAATATATATATATATATCTGTGTACATATACATACTTTCATATATGTACATTAGCTGACATTATTGGGTACAAGCTAACAATTAGCAGGGCTGTTTCCATTAACACTACTCTAGTATGGGAATCCAGTAATTGGGACTATAAAAGTCTGCCTGACATGCTTTGGGTAGTAGACATACTATATTGCCTTTATCTTCATTCCTACTATTACATGTTCCACTTATTTAGCACTATATTCCTGTATGAGAGTCATGGCTTAGTGGTAGGTCATACAGACTAGTGTTACAATGGTCTTGTGGTAGGGCCTACTAGTATGCTCATATTCTGCTTTTGGGTTGAGTATAGGGCCTATCAATCACAGTGCTAGAGGCACCTTTAAGCAGTTAAAGGGCTTAGTAGGTCTCACAGGAGCCAGGCTGTGTTGCAGATTCTGGTTGCTGCATATATCTTCACTGTTTCCTGTAGTGAGTGTGTATGGCTACTGAGACCTACGATTATATTTCATATGTATTAATATATATTTATATATATGTATGTGTTGATATACATACCTTCACATCTGTACATTACCTTACATTATTATGTACAAGCTAACAGGTAGCAGGGCTGTTTCTGCTCACACTGAACTAGTATGGGAATCCAGTAATTTGGCCATTAAAACTCTACCAAACATGCTTTGGATAGTACATCTCCTATATTGCCTTTATACTGATTCCTACTATTACATGTTATATTTATTTTAGCAGTGTGCTCTTCCACAGCAGGCATGGCTTAGTGGTAGGTCAAACAGACTAATGTTAAGTAGGTCCTGGTTTCAAGACTGACAGTGGGAATTTTTTACTTTGCAAACTTTCAAACTGAGTACAGGACCTGTCAATCGAAGTGTTGAGGCCACCTGTAAGCAGTTAGAAGGGTAAGTAGGTCACACAGGGGTCAGGCTGTGTTGCAGATTCAGGTTGCAGCAATTATGTTAACTTTTTCCTGTAGTGAGTGTGTATGGCTACTGAGACCTACGATTATATTTCATATGTATTAATATATATTTATATATATGTATGTGTAGATATACATACCTTCACATATGTACATTACCTTACATTATTATGTACAAGCTAACAGGTAGCAGTGCTGTTTCTGCTCACACTGAACTAGTATGGGAATCCAGTTATTTGGCCATTAAAACTCTACCACACATGCTTTGGATAGTACATCTCCTATATTACCTTTATACTGATTCCTACTATTACATGTTATATTTATTTTAGCAGTTTGTTCTTGTAAAGCAGGCATGGCTTAGTGGTAGGTCATACGGACTAATGTTACCAAGGTCCTGGGTTCTCTACTGACAGTGGGAATTTATTTTTCTTAGCAAACTTTGGAACTGAGTACAGGACCTGTCAATCAAAGTGCCATAAAGGCACTTTTAAGCACTAAACCAGGTCTGCTTTGCTGAGCTCACGCATGCACTGGCGGTGAGCTCCGCTAACACAAGCACACCAGCTATTTTCTTTGAAAGAAAAGAAAAGGGGTGACAGGAAAGTGGTGAAAAGGGGTCACAAAGAGGGTAAGACAGTAGGGAAACAAGCGTGGGATTTGCAGGAAGGGTGTAGGTAAGGCCCATAGATGCCCATGTCTTTGCAGCAACAGCTGTATATTTCTATGTATTTTGGTGAGACATTTGAAACCTTACACCTCTGAGAGAGGTGTCAGGACAACATTAATATTTGTTGTACAGCCAATTGTAATTAACAGTTTAGATGTCAGCGGACATGTCTGCGACATGGACAGCTATGTATGGGGCGTAATTTTTTTGTGGGACAGAGTGCCCTTTTTTTTTTTTTTTTACAGGTGAGAGTGGTATGACAGGTGAAGGAAGTCGGTAAAGCTGGGGAGGTAGGTTGGGTAGGTTAACAGACAAGACAGACAAGACGCATACAGGGACGGTGTATGACACACGTGGGGGCTTACACAATTGACGGGGACGGAGGTTGGGATATCTGAGATGCACGAGCCCACAGATGGCAACAGTGGAACTGATATCCCCACCCATAGGCAGTTGCCACTGTTCCTTCACAGCCCAGGACGGGCTGTGCTGGGGCTGTGTGGCGGGCAACGGCCGGGGCCGTTAGCTGTGCCACACGAGCCTTGAGCTGGCGTAGGGGTCCAAGAACAGTGTCTTGGATCTCCCTACGCACCACAGACCGGACACCTTGGAGGGTGAGTGGACGAACCCCTCCGGCCACACTTGCAGAGGGGGGACGGGCCCCATCCCCTGCAGCGCTTCCACCCGAAGGTGGCACAGGGCCACCGGAGGGGGGTCCGGCCTGGGCACTAGTGCCAGGTGCAGTCACCAGCTGAGGTGGGAGAGGTGGGTCCGCTGGGACCTGTCTTCCCAAGCGTTCTAGGTTTGTGAGTAGTTATGTTAGTTTGGGTTAGTGGCATTTTATTCCATTCAGATTAGTTGTAACAGCATGCATTGGTATTCCCATCAAACAAACACCCAGATATGGACACCATTGAACAAGGGGCATATCAATATCACATGCATTATTTGAACAGCAAAACACAGTCAAACGACATGCAGGGTTGATTAATGGCAACAGGCCATCGTATTTGCAGGTATGAACAGGGCACATGCACAAACAGACATGCATATATGTTTGGAACGGACAAATGTCCATGATTAATGAAATGTTCACATACCATTATTTAGTGGATGTTGTTATATGGAATTACAGGGTTGGGTGGGGATAGAAAGTGATGACACATTCATATGTTAAACATTAATTCACATTTATCATAGATACACAATTAAGTTGAGGCTGATGTTTCAAAATAATCTTTATTTGACTGTCATGCTACACCTGTTACACATACATCACTATCCTACTTATTTTGAATTTGATCAGATACATCATCCTGCTACACTTTGATGACAGGACAGGGGACAACTATGGCTGTTTAGTCTGTCAGATAATCATTCATTCTATCTGCAAATTGTTTACTGTTATCACCATATACAGATTTTGAGCTAGACATTCAGATTCAGACACACTGAAATCAGTTTGGGATGTTAATTTGTACTTCCCACATGCATTTAGTTCTGTAAAACACACTGAGGCTTATATATTCAGGGGTTATTACTAGTTTATTTATTCATACATGAGCATTTCTGTCACTCTCATACATTCTGCAACTTCACAGTTCAGGTTGGTACTTCTAGGCTTTGTTCACATATTAGACCTGTGGTGATTCAAACACTTTCCAACAGCCTCACTTCTGTCATGATTCAGCATTTCAACAGGGGATATATCTGACATGTGACTACCTCAGATTCTGAAGCTGTACTCTTGAGTCTATACTGCAGGTTACAGTATATTTAATTAATGATGGGACATCTGTATTACAGCACTGTTTAATCCTATCAATTATATTTCCAGTTACACTTGCATACTGATGAACTTGTTGCAGCCATACCTGCAGGCGTTCAATTCCTGCTTGCACATTATATTACTTTTAATCAATACACTGCACTGTTCTGATACATGGTACATAATAATATTTATTTACAAGTACTGGGTGGGGTTACTAACCTGCATGGTGGCGCAGCCGCACCAGCCTTCTGGCGTGCATCTCGACATTCGCAGCGGACACCTGCAGCTGTAATACAAAGGGAATAATATTGGACTACACATCTCCATGGTATCAGCTGGTTGAAATCCTTACATACATGGGTAAAATGTGACTTACTCAGTAGTGGGGCGTTGGGCATTTGCCGGGCCTCCTGGATCCAACGGTTCAATTGGTCCTGCTTGCGTCTCTTCAGGTCCGCATGGTGGTGACGGACCTGCTCACCAGTGCGTGGAATGCCAGTAGCACTGGTCAGCTCACGAGCCAACTGGTCCCACGCCTCAGCCCTATATACTCCCCATGAGACCTGGCCCTGCATGAGTTGGGCCTCGTGATTATGGACAAGGAGCCAGACCATGTATCTGGACTCCTCAACGCCCCAACGCTGCGCTCGAAGGCAACGTCCCTCAGCTACTCCCCTCATGCTCGCTGCAAGTCTCTTCTACAATCAGTTATGCTGTGTATTCCGCCTATGGGGCTTATATATGCCGCTCTTTTCCGCACATTTCTCTGATTGGCCGTTTTGGAATTGTATCTACTTCACTGAAAATGCTTTCTCATGCTCCATTCTGGGTTTTATCCCATATATATGCTATTTCTGCTTTTCTAGGTATTGCTGTCATGGCTTGGTGGTTTAGTTCCTTGACTCTAGTGCATGGTATCCTGTGTTCGAATCTGGCAACTGCTTTTTGCTTTTCCTGACAGAAATGAGTTGAAGACCTGTCAATCAAACATGCCAAAAGCACTTTTAAGCACTTTAAACCTGTTCTGCGCCGTTTGCGAGGTAACGATGCGCACTGGCAGTTAGCCTGTGGGAGGCGGCGCAAACGGTGTGCGCTGGGATAAATCTTAATTGGCTAGTGACACACATGTTCAGCTAATTGCACACAGTTTCAGCCTGTTTATCCGCTGCTTGGCAACGGGCACGCAGTTTGCAGCTTTTTAAACACTACTCGGCTACGGGCACTCTGTCTCACGGCAGCTTAGCTATCAGTACATTTCTGACTATTTTATTCTTATGTTACTTCAAAATATATGCTCTGTTTCATTCCATTTTACAAAAGGGAATACATTTACATTTGTACAATACTGTCTGGGGGCTTTTTAGTGCTTATTTACAAAAATAAATAAAAGGTTGTTGTAGGGGCTCGAACCCTGCTTGCCTACACATAGGGCGGGTACTCTACCACTAAGCTATTATTTCTTGGCTTACGTTGCATATTTAGTTCTTATCTCCTTTTCCCTGACTGCTAACTGTGATTGCTAGTAGCACACCCGCACACAGTAGCAAACATTTACGGGTTTAACAAAAAAAAAAAGGTTTTCATTTACTTTTATGACATCTCTTCACTTTATACACTGATGGCCAGTCGGGGCATGTGTTGTATAGTGTGTTTATTCACATTTTCATGGCCTTTCTCGTGGCTGTTTACTTTCAGCCATTCTAGTTTTCCGGGGGCGTGTCCACTTGCAGAGCTTTGCCTACAGGCACGCTTCTACTCTTACACGGACCGTGTAAGAGTTCAGCATGCCTCATGCACCTCATGACATGCTGACATCACACCGTTTAACTGCAGCCTCCGTGTAAGAGTTATAACTCTTACACGGAGGCTTCCTGAATCTGGCCCAATATGTTTGCATTGTATACAACATACTGGAAAATAGCTGCTTATGTCTCATTTGTGAAGCATGAATTCCTGACAGCTTTTTGCTTCTAGTTTGACAAGCTGTCTATTAATGTATACCTGCACATTGGAAACAGAACTGGAAATAATACAATCAAACTTAGCATACCACAGTTATAACAGGATATGTTAACCACCTCATATAATGATAATGGCATCATTTATAAAGACCACTATGACAAGGCAAAAATATACTTCAGGGCTGTTGCAATTATTAAATACATGTTTTGCAGACAGGAGCAAAGTACTTACATGTGTGTTAAATTAACAGAGCAGCTACATTATGTATGTTTATGTATGTGTAAGTGTGTGTGTGTGTGTGTGTGTGTGTGTGTGTATAGTCAAAGGAATGTCAGTCTGCATTCTGCTATCACCAGTTTGATCCCATGCAAAACTAGTATCTAAACAATCATACATGGATATCCAGCCATAGGATCATAAGATCATAGGATGTTACTAGGTTATCTACCCCAAGGTCATTTCAGGCTTAGCTGTTTCATCCCAATGTAATATGATAGACACACTAGTCAATGCCCAGGATTGTATTTAGTAATAACTGCCTATGTCCAGAAGGGTCGTGGGTGCTACTGGTAAGAATTTATGGTGCCCCATTCACTTGTCCTGATTCCTTTTAAACAATCTCATAGAGGTGCACTGCTTCACATAAATTGGCATGTGAAGCAGAGCACTTCTATGACACTGTTCAAAAGGTAAACTGAACAAGGATAGAATACCGGATGAATTTGGACTATCAGCTCAAAAAATAAGATGGGTGACAAGAATGCAGTAATGTTGTATTGCCAATTGAACCATAGCATGTTGAGGAGACAACTCTGCAAAGTGGAGAGCTATGTTGTATGGGATGGTATATATATATATATATATATATATATATATATATATATATATATATATATATATATATAGATTATTTAATTTTTTTTTTTTGGACAGGTGCCCATTTTTGTATTTTTACTTCAGTAAGAGAGAAATGATGGGTAAGGAACCTAGGTATATCAGGCTAAGGTAAACGGGGTAGGTGAGAAAGCAGACGCAGACAAGCAGGACAAATAAGACAATGGTGAGGGATGGTGAGAGACACAGGTTGGGGACACCATGATTGGGGATAGGGAGGGGACATCGGATGCCCATGCCCATCAAACATGGGGACAGTGAGAATCTAGTCTTCACCATAAGAACTATCATCACTGTGTCCTCCTCAGCTTGCTGTTTGAGTGCTTGATTTTTTTGTTTGCCCAGCATTCCAGAAAGCATCTTCTCCATCCAACTGATGCGTGCACCAGTGGTACTTTCCATGACCTCAAACACCATGCCTGGCATTTTACTTTTGCATTAAGTATACATTTCAACAGCTACAAACTATGACTGATGATTTTTCCAAGCGATCCTTCCAATATGTATATATTGCACATATGCTTCATCGGATGATAAAGATTAAGTAAACATCATGGTATGTATTCCAATTTTGTTGAAGTTATTATGTAATAGTTTTAAATTATTTTATAATATATTTGTTACCTGTGGGATTTGAAACCAACAACATCTGAATACGCTATTACAATTGACTTGTACATTTGGCTTGATCTACAAACTGAAGCATGCATGCTTGATTTTACAGTTAAGATGTGCATGCTTAATTTGCTAATAATGTATATAAGAACAATACTTTAGATGAATAATATTATTTTCTGCTGCATACCTTCCCCTTGCTTCTCTAAGTCTTTCCAAATGCTCAGCATGTACATCCCTATTCACTGCTATCTCCTGGGTAGCTCTAAAAGAATAAAGGGGGGAAAGAGAAGAGAATTATGCATGACAGTCTAGGCTATATCCAGCTTTTTATCTTGTTTAAAGTATCTTTATGCATATGCTTAGACAACTGTGGATGTCAGCAGTCCTAATCTCATCCAGCCACTGGTTGGGTTGTTCCTGCTTGTAACTTTTCAGGTAGTTATAGCAGTATCTGCATTGATCTCCAATGTGTGGAATGCCAGTTGCACTGGAGACAGCCTTGGTCACACTATTCCAACCTGGTGATTTGTATTGAGACACAGAACAGTCCCCCTGCAGTAGCCTACAGCTGTGGCTCTTTACAAGAAGTCTAATGGATATGTTTGGCTTCTTTACACCCCATGTTTGAGCCTTAATTGAGCACTTTCTCTTCTAGCTCCTGCTATGTCCATACAGGTCAAAAAGCAGCAGAGAGTTTTCCTGCCAATTCAGAATATCGCGTTTTACAGGTTATGTGCAAACCTGATCAACCATGCCAACCATGTTTGCGTGATGATAGGTGAAGAGCAACATTGCCAAACAGAGAAGAAGGCAGCAAATGAACAGGAAGGGTAAAGTGACAGTTGACATTAGTTTATGGGCTGGTTGCTGCTGTACTGTACATGTTAGTTGCTTTAACTTTGCAGACATGCATTCGATGTACAATTTTATGACCTGACACTTTTTTTGGTGCTTTTACATACTGATAAAAGTAATTTGTACAATGTGAGATTCAAACCTATACAAAATTAACAAAACATATTTGTCAACATATGTGATTTTCATCCTTGCCACAGAAGAAGGGCTTGTCAGACATGTTCCTTAATTATATATACACATGACGGAGTGAGGGTTTAACCATGTAATTGTGACCTAACAAAGTCCTAGTTTATAAATTCATGTATATATGACTATCATTGGAGTATGAATTCCATCCAAGGCCAGAAAAGACAATTTTAATTGCAGAAATACAATTGTCAGCATACCCTCAGTCACATGTAATTCATATGAACTTCAATGTTATACTTAGTTACTGTTATTTATAATTATGTTTACTTTGTTCTTTACTTTTTTATTATTGAGCGGGTGATCATTAATAAAATTGGGAGTGTGCTAGATTAGAACCTTAACTCACTTGTCTTGTGAGCATTAACTTATACCAGCTGGCACAGGAAAAGGTTGACTGCAACTGCATTTGTTACAGTTATTACTGTACAGTATGTTCATTGTGACTGAGATCATGTTTGTCAGACCCACTCATTAATTATACATATACATTAAAGAGTTGAGTTAACCATGTATTGTGGGACGTGAAACATCAGAAAATAAATGTTTGATTGTAGAACCATACTTTTATTGCTACCCACAGTTACACTTGTAATATATATCTGATATCCTGTGTATGCTCTATGCACTTGCTATAGATAGTTATTTATATGTGCAATTTTTTTTTCTAATGTTAATTTTTATAAAAAGCAAACTAGAACAGCATTAATAAAGCTTTGGAATGTCCTGTTTTAGAACCCAGGCTCACCAGTACTACAGGCCTGAACTTACACATGCTGCCACAGGAACAATTAGGCAACAGCTGTTTATTTTCACATTCATTACTATGTATGTGTGCTGACTGCCACTCACCGCTGCTTAGTGTGTTTGTGCTGTGGCAAACCACACATGATACAATGTATCCATTTTGAAACTATCTGGTTGGTGTCTGCACATGTTCTGAATCTGCAGGTGTTGCACAAACTTGTTGACCATCAAGCAACCCTGCTTAGTATGTTTATGTGATGGAAGGCAAAAGATGCAACAATGTATCCTTTTTGAAATTGACAATGTCTGCTTCTTGTCTGGGCCATTACACCATGTTTGTGTAGAGTTGAACAATGTGCAAATGAGATTAGTAGACTCTAATATGGATTATAATTGTAAAAAAGTATTTATTATTGTTTATCAGTAAAAGATAGATGTGGAACTTGAACCTTGATCTATACATACCATGTGCCATGTGATTCATCATGTTTAATAGATGTGCTACACACACAATTGGTTCACAGCTGTAATTTATGTTGTCTTTATCACAGAAGGATCTTCCATAATTTTTTAATTATTTCACGATTTCACTGTATTTGCACTAAGCTGTGCATCATTCACATAGTAATATAAAAAAGGAATACATAAAAAAATTGAAAGGAAATAAAAACAGCATTACAAATACTTTTCAACACACCTTACAGATTTTTACCCAAGTGTGGAACTGAACTGTCAGACTAATGAAACTAAAAAAACACAATGGGGTGTCTTTTTTGTCTTTGCACACAAACACCTTTGTAGCAGGAATGCAAATCATTGTGCATACAATAAAGTCCCATTCACTCCACAGCATTAAGAAGACACTTGTACATTCTCACTTGCTCATACACATGCTGCTTACCTAGTTAGTGCAATGAGTGATCACACATGCAGACCCACCACTGACACCAAATGAAGAGTTCCTGTCCACTATTGGAGATCCAGAGAGCTCAGTGGAAAGTGCACATTAACATGTGATTGATGCTGGTGCTGATTTTTCTGGGAGGACAAGTATATACCAGGAGTATCTTCAAGGTAAGGCTACATATGTTAATTTATAACATTTTCTTGTATATTAAAATATTCTGTAATAGTTAATGTAGGGCTTTTTTTGGATGAACCTATTGATAAACTGATACAGTTAACAACACATTTTTGATCATTACACTTGGGCTTTGTGTGGACGTGTCAGCCAAGTTTCAGTGAAAAGTATTGTTAATGGACATACAGGCAAACATTCTGTCCCCCTGTGTTATTGGAATTGCAATGATTGTGTGTGTCCTTACCTTCTTCTTAACTTACTCCAGGGCCATCTCTCATAGTAAGTCTGGAGACATTAGCACATTACAAGTCCAACATTTTTATTTCATTATTGATGACTTTGTCAGAAATATGCATTGATTCATATGTATGAGCTGGGTGTCATGAGTGTGTGTGTGTGTGTGTGTGTGTGTGTGTGTGTGTGTGTGTGTGTGTGTGTGTGTGTGTGTGTGTGTGTGTGTGTGTGTGTGTATTGTGCTGAACAGTAAGCCAATGCAGTATACAAACACCTGGACAACTGCATGGACTCAGCCTTACCCAACAAAACTAAAACCTGTCCCTCAAGGAAACACAAACCTGTCTGGTAGACATCCTCTATTAACAGGCTTTACAACAAAAGGAAGAAACTGTTGTCCAAGGGTAAAAAAGAACATGTTCCAAATTGGAAAAACTCTGTCTTAGCCTCAACAAGCAAATTAGATCACTAGTGAAAATCTACAAAGCCAAATATGAATCAAAACTAGCTTCTGAGAAAAGGGAAACCACAAAGCCTTCTTCAGTTATGTCAGGAACCTCCATGGCAAATTCCAGGTTTGTTCCAAATTAGTACTTAACGATATCACTTACACTGATCCTGTTGACGTAGCCAACCTGCTAGCAGATAGAATCAGTGCAAGTGTCACCCCCTGTCCCTCCAAAGGCCCTTTCAACATCCCTGATACTTGTCCCACACCTCATCTCACATCTCCATAGGTCAAGAGTTAAAGGCCCCATCCAAGGCAAAGAACACAGGTCCCATGGAAACTGATAGTATTGGAGGCTGTATTCTGCACCATTTCCAGCAGGAACTAGCTTCACCAATGAGCACCCTATTCATCCACAGCCTTCATTCCAGCAGAGTGGAGAACAGTCATTGTCATCCCCTTGCACAAAGGTGGTGCCACTACTGATCCTTGAAACTATCACCCCATTAACTTGACAAGTCTAATCTGTAAAGTCACTGAGCATATTATTATGGATCTCATAAACAAGGAAATAGGTAATCTCCAAGCTCTTGACCCCACCCAGTTCAGATTCATCATGGACAGATCTTGCCTGTTAAACCTGGTTGACTTCTTTGAGACTGTCACAAAGACCCTGGATGAGGGAAAGTCAGTACATACAGCTTACCTTGACATGGCCAAGGCCTTTGACACAATCACCCTCTCAGGCATCATCAAAAAGCAAACACAACTTGGAGTAAATCCCTATGTCATCAGGTGGGTGGCCAACTAGCTCACCTACAGGACCCACATGGTCAAAATAGGTGCCTCCACCTCTGATAGCAGACATGTCACTAGTGGAGTCCCCCAGGGAGCTTTCCTGGGACCCCTACTGTTTGCATCTACTTCTCAGAGGTCCAGGTAAAGACAAAAGGCTTGTTTGTGGATGACTGTAAGTTGGGTGCTGTCACTGACTCTGCAAATGATGTTAACATACTGCAAGAGGGTCTCACAGCAACTAATGACTGGTGTCAAAGTCATGACCTCAAGTTAAATGCAAAAAATGTATCATCATACCATTTTGCAAAAACAAAGCCTCTACGGATTACTACATCAATGGCAACCTCCTAAGTACATAATCTGTGGTGAGTGACCTGGGTACTCAGGTTGACAACGATCTCACAGTCTACCAACGTGTAGTTGCAGTGGTCAGAAAAGCCTTTTACTTAGTTCATGTCATAAGTAAAGGGATTGTATCCAGAAAATAGGAGGTTATTATCTCTCTGTACTCCTCACTCATTAGGCCAATCATTTAGTATAATGCCCCATTTGGTATGTTCCTTTCCAAACATCTGCGCCAACTGGAAAGGCCACAGAAATACCTCACAAAGGAAATCCATGGCCTCCAACACCTGTCTTATGCAGACAGGCTCAAATCACTGTCACTCTAATTAGCATCATACAGATTGTTCAGGGGTTATTTGTGTCTCGCCTACAAGGCAATCTCAGACCCTGCCATACTAGAGATGCTCCATATTCACGTCTATCCTTACCGCGCTTGAAAGGACTGAATCTAATATGCAACATCAACAAAACCTGCTGGAGAGACATTTTTGTCTCCCAGTGGCTGCCCCGTCTCTGCAATAGACTTCCCATACACATCAAACAGAGTAACTCGCTTACTCTCTTCAAGATCAACCTTGATGAGTGGATGGGAAACCACAAATTTGTCCCAGGGGTACCACCTGTGTCCCTCATTACAGGGCTGACACATGCTGACTGAGGTTTCTTTTTTGGGAATCAACTCTTGGCTAGGCTTGTAAAGGCCCCAGGGCCATTAGCCTAGTAACCTACTATGATCTTGTTGCTGTACCACCTGTGATAGTGGTATTAGTATTAGCATGTTATCATGTATTAAACTGTAGTGTAGTTATTAATTTTTTCCTGTGTTTGTTGCTTATTATAACAGGTGATTCTGACAGTTTAAGTATAAGTCTCTTACCACCTGATGTCAAAGTATCAGCAGACGCTGATGATGGAGGTGGCCAAACAGAGGCAGAGTTGCAAGGTCCAGAGGGTGAATCTGATGCTGAGGATGATATTCAACCAACTCCCCTATTTCCATCAGACACAGCCAGTAGGCCTAAGCAAACCAGATGTGGTAGGTCATGGGGTCATGGTCCTGAGTGTAGTCATGAGGGAAGCTCATCCAGCAGACATCAATCACATTCAGGAAGCAACAGTGCATCTGACCATGGGCATGGAAGTCCCAGTGCAACTCCTGGCAGAGCCACTTCTCACAGCTGGGCATGATGATGAACTGTTACCTCTACTATGCATGTCTCACATCTATCCAACATTCCTGGATGTAGAGTTAGCACAGAGCTTAGCTATATTCTTGCAGACACTCACACACTTTTCACCTTGAGTCCCCATACAGACACACATACATAACAGTTACATGGGTCAGTTGTGAGGCTTATAGCTCAAACTGTTTCAGTGGTCATTCTGACTGTCTATTTTACTCACATGCACTCAGTTCATTTTGTGTCAGTCTTTAACTCTTGCTCCTCCCCCCAGGGCAAAGGATGACAACTGTGCCATATCCTTGATTTTCTATCTTTTGGATTCAGGGATACATAAGTCTTTTGTCTGCTGCCCAGGCTGCATAGCTGACTGAGTGCTTTGTGTATATATGTTTGTGATGCTCTTTTCAAAATTGTACTGCTTTCATGCAGGTTTTTGTAATGTTTGAATCTTTGATACATAAGGTCTATTACTTGATAAAGAACACATCTATTGACATAAGTCATTGCTCTCACATATTGATGTCATTGCTGCAAAAAATCTCCCACCTTCTACTTAGTTACGTTAGCAAGTAGCAGTATGCAAGGATACACCATTCATTTGTGTTATTAGCCATTTATTTTCCTATTGTAGGTTCAACACTTACCTTGGAAGTCCGACAGTTACAAGAGCTTTAATTTGAGGCTGACTCTGTGTGATGATAGCAGTACACAGCTATTACATGGGTAAGTAAAGGTTGTGATCACTGTCTGGTATCAGTGTTGCTGTATGTATGTGCACAGGATGAAGGCTTTACTCCCTTAGGTGGTAAGCATGTGTGCTATCTGTTGCCTCTTGGTGAGGGCATATTGTGCATGCCTATGTTTGCCTACACCCATAATGGCTGGTGGTTCTGCCTCTGACTCCTCACCTGCATGTGACTGTGGTGACCTTGCTAGTGGTGGTGGGATGTGTGCCCCTTCCCCTTGGTGTTCTTGTTGAAGCTGTTTTCTCAGAATAATATTGTGAAGTATGACACAGCCAGTGAAAGTTTCAACACAAGTACAAAGATTGTGCTGTAGGGCTCCCCTTGATGTATCCAGTCACCAGAACCATGACCTCAGCATCCCAAACACACACTCTATGATATTTATTGTTTAAGTGTGTGCCTCATTATAGTATTCTTCAGTGGGTGGGTGTGTATTTCTGATGGGTGTCATCAACCATGGCTCGAATGCATAACCTACATCCCCTAGTAAATGACCCTGTAGTATATCCCCTAGAAAACCTCTGATATAGTTGAGAGTTTTGCCAGATATGGGAATAGTGGTAGCTGCCTGGGTTGCCAGTGCGCACATCAGAATGATTCCCTTAGCATTACACATGACCTGACAGTTAATGGAATAGAAGCCCTGTTTATGTACACCCTTCCCTATTCCATGGGTGGTACTTTGATTGTAATGTGTGTGCAGTCTATGGCACCCAAGACTTCAGGGTAGTGTGCTAGAGGGTAAAAATCCTGCATAGTTGTAGCTATGCCCTCTGATGTACAGGTAAGAAATATGTAGTCACTGGCATGTTGTAGTACAGCGTTCGGGAATGTATGTAGGATCCTGAATGCTGATGTCTGTAACACCCCCAGTATATCCCCTGTTGGTCTTTGGAGGGTTCCTGTAGCTAATAATCTAAGTGCTATACATGCTTCAGTCTCCTAAGGCATTTGTTTCCCTCAGTTTGCCTTTGCTCTCAATTGGGGACAACAGAGGTTGCAGATTTCCTGTAGTGTGTCTCTGTCCTCCCTATAACACTCTACAATTTCCACATCATGCAGTCCATGGAAAGTAAAATGGGTCTAAACACCCTTCTCCTTCTTGGCCAAGGTCTATTAGCAGCAGCAGCAGCATAGACTTGGGCCTGTTGCACATACACATATTTAAGAGCAACAGCAGCACCTAACATTGTTTCCCTGCAGAGTAGTTTCCATGGCTGTATAGGTTTTGGAATTCACAGGCAAAACCTCTATTGACTCTACACAATTGCTTTATAGCTTATTGACTAGTTCCTCCACCTTGGATTGGTTGATTATCATGCAATTCAGCTGCTTATACTGTAATTAGCATGCCATGATGTTTACTGTTTTTGAGGTGGTCTACACAGCATGTAGAGACACACTGAATACAAAACAACACTCTATCATGTGCATGCCATGGTGTGACTTGCCTGCAGTTTTAGCGAGCTGTGTAGGCTTTATTTAATCTGCACTTCTATGTATAGCTCCCACAAAGCAATGGATGATCATCAGCCCACGTGAGATAATTTCTTTCACTGTAACTAGAGTATATGACTCACGTAGTGTTGAACAAGTTGAAACACCAACTGATCCTAATGTCCAAAGCCAACCCAGCAATAATGAAAGTCCATGCCAAAATAAAACTATGAACACATTTTTATTAAAATAATAGTACAAAACAGTAAAAACGGTTAACCACTTTCATCTCTCCAAATACGGAGGTCTTCAGAACCACTGATAGGCACCTTTTGAACTATTTATATACTCAAATTTGTTTGTGTCTTTCGGCTTTTCCCGGATAGGGGTCACCACAGTAGAACTCCAGTCCGCTAATGATTGGCAGTAGATTTGTATGTACTGGCTTGCCGGGCCTAATGCACAACCTTCAACAAAGGAACACCCATTCACGCTTGTCGCTACACAGAAGACGCTCTAACTGAGAATCGAACGGGCAACGTCTAACTGTGAGGTGACAACGCTACCGCAGCACCACCACTGCAGTTATTTATATACTCAAATAAAAAATAATTAAATCAGATGTTGCCAATTAAGTTTTTGAAGAAACATTTACACAGAATGAATACATGAAATATCATAAATTGAATTTCAACACTGGCTTAGACAAATATGTAAAAACACTTCATCATCATCAATAAAAATCTAAAAATTAATAAAACAAGTAAATTACACTTGATAATTCATAAGTTAGTTGCTCTAGGTTTGAGTACAGGAGTAAACGAATGTGGTTGTTCAGCCCTGATTAAACAGAGACATTAAGTTTTAACTGCTAAATGAGTTCCCTAAATTCTACTTTGGCTTCCCAGGAACCACCTCAATTTTTGTTGGAAACTAATTCCAAAATGCCAAAAAGAAACTTGGAGAAACTAGGGAAATTTTAAAGTATGGTTAAATAGTGAATCAGTAGTATTTTCTTTGGAAATGGAATAAATATGTCCATATATTCCTTTTCGAATATATCTTTCAGTTTTTCTTATATAAAAAAATGGAAAGTCTTTGCAAACAGCCATATGGGCTACTCCCTTAGAACCACAGTGTCCATCCCCTAAATTAACAGCATGGGGTAGGTCCCTCACTATAATATGTTCTTGCTGTAGTACATATTGGCATTGACTGCATAAACCACACTTCCTAGTACCCTTATTTAACTCAGATTTGTTTGTAAAAAAAACTGGTGTTCAAAAGGACTTTTTAAGTTGCAACCAGTTTTCTAAACAAACTTTGGGGAATCACCCAACATTTTATAGACATTCTTATCCACTTTAAAAAATGTTACAGTGTTATGTAATAATCATAATCACTTTCGCTGACAAAGGGCCAAAGGAGATGGCTAAAGAATTCAAATAAGGGTTTTTGTTCATAAAAGAATTTGAGTTGTCAGAAGGGGAGAACAAAAACCCCATCTAAATCTAACAATGGCTTAAATTTTGTGCCCCAACAATTCAAAATCTCATTAGATATTTTAACTAACAGACTAGCAGGGTATCCTGTCTCCAAAAACATAGAGGTTATGAAATCAACTTGATTTTTAAAATTCTCAAAATCTGAACACATCCTAGATGCCCTAAGTAGATGGCCCTTAAAGATGTTTTTCTCAAACAACTGTTGTATTCTAAGAACAGTTGGAAAAGATATGTTTCTTATAAATCTTCAAACTAAACACCCATTCAAAACATCCTTGAAAAGAGCAATGTCTTAAAGTCAATAATGTCACGAGTGTTTGTGTGTAAATTTTTAAAAAAGTAGTAGTACTGTTAATATAGGAAACAACATTTTCTGCTTCAAAACTTCAGTCTTTCCACAAAATGAAGATATCATAAAGATATCATAAGTAAACATGGCAATAATTCTCATATACAGAGCCCATGATAAACTTCTTCTCCCAACTATACAAAACTAAATTTGCATATGTCTGTGCCTAGTTAACTCCCATGGCCATTCCTTGAACTTGACAGAAACATTCTCCCTCAAAAAATGCAAAGCTGTTAGTTAAAATAAGTTCTATACCATAAATTGTAAAATTGATAATACTACCATCTAAGTTTATCATTTCAATTATAGCTGAATGGAATAATTCAAGTCCAACACTGTGTGGAATACAACTGAACAGATCAACTACATCCACAATAGAAAAATTACAGGTGTTACTATAAATTGTGTTTTAATTTTGGTAAGAAAAGCCCAGGACTCATTCAAAGTATATTCTACTGGCCACAAAGATTAAGGATCAAGTCAATGTAAACTGCCAAAGGATAAGTTTTCAAATTATTTGCCACCACAATTAGACAGTAAATAGGTGAAGTAATATCATTATGGACCTTCTGCCATTTGCTCTGATATGATGATATTGGATAAGGATAAGTGCTTATTTTTAACTGTTTTCTGCACTTCTGCTTAATCTGTGCAACTGTTTTTTTTATCCCAGCCAGATGCCCAGCTGCTGCTGCGGTCTTAATGCTTGGTGGCTTTGAGTTGCCTGCCTCTAGTATAAAGCTGATACTGGACACTCCCCCCAGTCACATTACATCAGCTCATTCTACTGTTTACAGTGAAAACTTTGTAAATGTCCACCCCTTTAGCTTTTCAACCTTGACTTATGTTATTATCTTCTGTCTCCTCACTTTCTACAAAAAAAAAAAAAAAAAAAAAAAAAAAGAAAAAAAATTGTATCTCTTCCTAATTCATTTTGCTGCTTGTGCTAGGAGTTCAACTGCATTCAGTTTGCCATATTTATTGCTGCTTGTTGGTAGCCTCATTAAACTGGTGACCGTATTCTACTGGATTGCTGCTTTATTTGTGCTGTCTGTTACTGTTGTGATTGTAAGCTACTGTTTTAAAGCAATCTACTGATTAACTATATTTCATTGTATTACAATTCATTTCAGTTTAATTGCATTTTAATGCATTTCCTTGCTGTTTAATTGTATTTTTTCATACTGCAAGTTCTGTTCTTTTGATTATAAGTGATTAATCTGTGTTTCATTGTGAGTTTTTTTTATTGAGTTTTTAAGCTTAAAATTAAGTAGCATAGTCTAGATACAGGTCTGCTGCATCCAGAGCTTCAGTTGCATAGTTTTTAATCCTTTTTGAGGTATTCTAGCTACAAATTTTCCCTTAGCAGCACTTGTGTTATCTTCTAGTAGTACTACTCTTAGACCTTACTCTTTTTACCCTCTTAGCTCTTTCACCATCCATACCTACACAACACCCCCCCACATATGCGGAGGTCCTCAACAAAAGCATATCCTAACAAAAGAGACCTCCAAGGCATAAACACACATAAACTCCATGGCCCACCACACCACACACCACACATAGTCTACACACCTGTGTCTCACAGCCACTAAGGCCTAAGCATAAACCCAAAATATATGTCATAGGAGACTCCATTATGAGACACACAGATGTGCCCCTCACCAGGCTGGATAAGGAGAAAGTCACGGTTAGTTGTTTGTCAGGTGCCAGAATCTGCCATATCACCAATGAACTCAGTTTTCTCAAGAGGTACTGTTATTGACTCTGTCAAGTCCATGTTGGAGTGAATGACTTGAGACATACCTCCCTGGATTATATGAAGAGAGACATGTTTGAGCTTGCTGAGTATCTGTCCCAGACAGGTAAATTCCTAGCCTAAAGCAGCATTCTACCATCACCCAGAATGATGCCTCAATACAAACAGAAAATTATTGACTTTAACAACTGGCTTAGTTTCTGGTGTCATTCCAAGGGGATCCAGTACCTGACAGCCTGGGATGATATGATTGACAAACCACAATGCTTTGCCAAAGATTGCCTCCATATGTCTCCCTTGGACTTCAGGCTCCTGGCAAAAGCTCTTGCCTCCCCCATATTGCCCTTTTTAGGCAATGCAATGAGGTCAAAATTACCAACATGAAACATTAATTAAAGTTCATGCTGCTAAACTCTAGGAGTCTAAACATGAAACTGAACTAATTGCAGGTATTCTAAACCCTAGAATAATCTGACATTTGTGCAGTCACAGAAACCTGCTTCAATGCTGCAGAGAGCACTCTAACCATACCAGGTTACTCATCATATTCATTCAGACCCCAAACTGTGGGCAGCAAAATAAAAGGAGGTGGAGTTGCAATATATATAAAAGGCATACATACCTCTAGGCTGGTAAAACAGTATGATGCACAGGAAACACTCCAGGTGCAGTTAACAATTGACAAGACCCCTATTCATATCATAGCTAGCTATAGGCCTCCAAATCTGACTCAAGATGTCCTCTCCATTGATCTGGACCT
This sequence comes from Protopterus annectens, assembly GCF_019279795.1. Taxonomy (NCBI): domain Eukaryota; kingdom Metazoa; phylum Chordata; order Ceratodontiformes; family Protopteridae; genus Protopterus; species Protopterus annectens. The sequence goes on along the minus strand of NC_056729.1, from coordinate 215,484,993 downwards.
CTTTGAATCTATCAAGATTCAACCCTTTACCCTGATTATGGGCGACTTTAACTATCCAACCATAGACTGGAAGAAATACTCATGCAAAAACACAAATGCCAAAAGATTCCTTGATTTCATCAATGCAAATGCCTTGGACCAGTTGGTTGACAACTCCACAAGAGGTGAAAATATCTTGGACTTGGTATTAACCAACATGAGTAATCAACTGCAGCATCCCTGCAGTACCATCCCTGGTAAGATCTGACCACAAAGCAGTCACTTTCAAAGTCACCATCTCTCATGACCCCCCCCCCCCCCAGCTAAGGTCATACAAAAAAACTTCTTCAAAGCTGATTACAACCTCCTGAGGGAAGGTATAAACAGCTACAGTTTCACAGCCCCCTCCCCCACCATAGGAACTGGCACATATGTCCAAACCTAGACCAAAGTATTATATGAGCATGTATATAGTTGCATGGAATTAGGAATACCAAACATGATGCAACCATCCTCCACAAGGAAGAGTAAACCTGTCTAGTGGACATCTACAATAAATAAACTCTATAATAAAAGGAAAATGTTGATGTCCAGGACCAAGAAGGAGCAGCTGCCTAATTGGAAGCAATCTCTCTTTAGTCTGAACAAGCAAATAAGAGCACTAGTGAAATCTTCCAAAGCAAACTTCGACTCCAAATGGGCACCAGATACGCAAATGCTGCAGATATAGCCAACCTGCTGGTAGACAGGTTCACTGCAAACCTAACTCCTCTGTCCCCCATCAGTAAAACAGGACATCCCCAGTACCTGCCCCCTCCCCTTATCTCTAGGGAGCAAGTCATCACTGCCCTCTCAAAGGCATAAAATACAGCCTCAATGGGACCTGATAACACACCTTATTCAACCAAGGCCTGAGTACCAGCTTCATCCCAGCTGAGTGCAGAACAGCTACTGTCATACCTTTGCACAAAGGTGGAGCCTCCACTGAGCCAGGAAATTATAGACACATCAGCCTATCTATTCTGATCTGCAAGGCCATGGAGCGGATTATCATGGACATCATTAACAAGGACATTGGCAACCAGTTTGGTTTTGTCAAGGTGAGGTCATGCCTGTTAAATTTGGTCGACTTCCTTGAGACAGTCACCAAGGCCATAGATGAGTGGAAGACTGTGTATACCACCTACCTTGACTTGGCCAAAGCCTTCTATACTATTTCCCACTCAGGTATACATCAATCCATACGTTACCAGATCGGTAGGAAACTGGCTCACTGATAGTACCCACCTAGTTAAAATAGGGGAAGCCACCTCAAGTGGTAGATCCATAAAAAGCAGTGTACCTCAGGGATTGATCTTGGGGCCTCTGCTGTTTGTAACATACTTCTTGGAGGTGCAGGCTATATTCAGTGTGCTATGGCTGACCACGTTTGCAGATGACTGCAAGTTGGGTGCTGTCATCAATTCCCCTAGTGATGTGGACATCCTCCAAGAGGGTCTCACCCAAACAAATGACTAGTGCCAAAAATATAGCCTCAAACTGAATGCCAAAAAAGGCATCATCGTCCCTTTTGGGGAGAGTGACATCCCCACAAATTATCACATTGATGATAAGGTACTAAGCATGCAATCAGTTGTGAGGGACTTGGGCACCCAGGTTGATAGAAATCTGACATTTGACCACCATATTGCCTCCATTGTATGGAAAGCTTTCTACATTGCCCACCTCATTAGTAAGGGTATCTCATCCAGGGATAAGGTGGTCATAACATCCCTGTATTCTTTCCTTATAAGACTCATTATTGAGTACAATGCCCATTTTGGCATGTACCTCACAAAGCACATGCAGCAGCTGGAGAGACCACAGAGGTTCCTCACCCGTAGAATCCAGGGCTTCAAACATCTTCCCTACACAGATAAGCTAAAGGTCCTGTCCCTCTACTCAGTCTCCTGCAGACTCCTCAGAGGTGACCTCTGTCTGGCATACAAAGCAATCTCAGACCCCACACTGATGGGACTGTTGCATATATGCAATTCAAGCTCGACTCAAGTAACGCACATATGTGACCTCAACCTGTTCTGTGACAATAATAGGACTCATTGGCAGCACATATTTGTGCCCAGAGACTCCCCCTTTTATGGAATAGCCTCCCTCTCCATGTAAAGCAGAGTACCTCATTAAACCTTTTTAAGCACAACCAGGAAAACTGGATGGGGAACAGAAAATACACCCCTGGGATTCCACCTGTGTCCCTGCTGGACAGTGGCAAAGGGTGCTGACTTTTTGGAACATGGGCTAAATTCTTGACTAGGCTTGTAAGAGGCTCAGGGCTAATAGTCTAGTAACTTCCTATGATCCTATTGTCCTATGACCTTAGGAACACTGACAATAGTTGGTATCAAGGAGTTTTTAAATAGTTGGCATGAAGGGATTTTCATTTTCTTAAAAATTGTAAGTATCAATTGTACTCATACCTTATGATAGAGAATCTCCCAGAAAAACATCGATTTTTTGGTAAGCTGCATTGATTTCATTCCTCAAAATAGTCTTATATGTATTAGTATCTTGTAAAAGGTTAAAGATGTGACTAATATAATCAATTTTATCAGCAATAATGATAACCCCACCAATGTCAGGTTCCATAATTCTTAAGGAAGCATCGTTCCTTATGTTCATTAACTAGATGTGTTCTTCTTTAGAAAGACTGTAAAACCGAGAAGAGTGAGTATTACACAACTTATAAAGTTCCTTTTCACAAGATTTTTCAAAGACAGCTAAAACAGGGTTTAACACAGTGTTCCATGTGTTTTTTTTTTCTTAAAAAATGAAGTAGAACCAGGGAGGGAGTCTCTTTAACAGATTGACACTGAAACAAAAGTTCAAATTTAAGTTTTCTTGTATAAACTTTGAGTAACAAGCAAATCCACCAAAAATTATCTTAGAATGGGGCACAAACTTAAAACCCATCCTAAAAAGTGTGAAATGAGTCAGTAATTTTGTATCAGTATAATTAAAAATATTAAAACCTTGGTATGTAATCATCCTACCATTGTAACTAGTCACTAAATTATTATTCCTTTAATGTGGTGAAAAGCTAGATCTGGGAAACAATAACTCTATATGTTCCAATTTTTCTCTTGTGACCCCTGCCCTTCCCTTTTTGATTTCACCCCGGGGACATAGATGGCTGGACTAAAAAAGTCACCATTTCTATTTTGGTTATCTATTCTTTCCAGCCTCCTAATTGGTGGAAAGTTCTGATTGTACTCAGTACTAAGGTCAATTGTATGTGTTGGAGAAAATGACTTGTATTGTGGGGCCCAGTTATTGAAAGTAGAAAGGAGTGTACCATTAACCAACCCAACGTGGTTATGCACCAAATCAACACTAGTTATATCAACCTGTCTATTTAAATTGTCCATAGGTGTAAAACCTTTAGAGTAGAGGTACACTTTATGATTAACATAATTTAATTGTTCTCTAGCCAACTTTTCATACTTTCTATTATACTTTCTGTTCAAATTAATCTCAATCAGGCTGGCTAGAGAAGTTGTGGAAAAGTGCTGGTCCCTGATACTGACAGGAATGACTCTGTGGGCAGGGGTAACTCTAAGTGCTTGGAGTTTGGTTTTAGAATTAAGTTTAGGCGGACTTACTACTGAGTATTTAATTTTACATATTAAAACAGCCAGCATAGATACCTTCTTCTGTCACCAGCAAGAACCACTAAACTAATTATATTAACAAAAAATACTAATTTGATACTAAAATCAATGCAGGCAGCATCAGTGCACTCAATATTAAGCAATTTTATCAAAGGTCTTTTAGCCTGGTGAGTGGTTTTATGGGAAAGACTTTGTAAAATTATACTTATGTTCTTATTGTCCACAGCCAATAAACAGGGAGAGGGAGGGAATTATGTTGGCAAATTATCATAAGGGACAGTCAATAACAGACACGAGCTTAAGAACACAACAAAACAATGCGGGAGGGGGAAAAAAGCATTAGACTCTTAGCTCTGAGCTTACCGACCAGGGACAGCCTTAATCCAAAAGGAGTCCTGAACTAGCCTGACATACACTCAGTACTTAAGAAAAACACTAGGGTTTAATAACAACAGTTAGACCACTTGAACATTAAAAATGCAGTATAGTCATGTACTGGAATTACTAACATAAGTTTAAAAACCTTAGCTAAAGCAGATGTAGACTGTTTAATTTAAAATCAGATCAAGAAATAAAAACATTTTCTGCCTTTCTCTTGTATAATGTAACTCAATTGTAGTAGAAGCCACATTATCCAATCAGTTCATATCAAAGGTCATATTTGTAGCTAGTGTCTGCTAATGGCACATTGCCATGCTCTGCATTGCTCAAGATTTAGCATCATTTCTCTGAGAGGAGCACAACTGAATGTTATCATATGTATTAAGACACTGTTCAGTAGCTGGTAGATCTGTGCGACACTCACAAAGAATCTCATGGACAATAAAGTAATAATCCTGGGACACTAAGACATTGGATAGCTTTGACAATCCTTGTGTAGGAACAGTCTAGGAACAATTAGGGGACATAGATGCATTTGGGGGCATCCACCTTACAAATACTTTACTAGTTTGTTGGCATTGCACTGGTATATGTGGATGAGTGCATGTGGTTCCCAAGAACTTGTGAAGGAAATAAATAACTCTGTGTGAGTAGATGTATAAAACAGCACATTTTCCATGGAGTGCACCTACATTGATATCAAAGCATCATCTGCTCCACATGGACAACAGTTTATCAACTGTAAGGGCTTCTACTCTGTCAAATGCCATATGGTACAACCTGCAGGGTATTATATACAATATGTCTCTGAGTCAACCAAGCATTTCCCACACTTCCCACATGTGGTGCTCATGTGGCCATAATGGGTGATTTGTGCAGGGTGACTTCCGACAGGGATATCATATAGATGATGCCAGATAAGCCTGGAGCCATGGCTCATGACACTGAAAGGCAACCCACAAAGCATGCTTGAGATGTAATTTTACAACATGATGTTGCAGACCCATGACATATTTGAGAATAAGTTTGAAGTAATAATGTATCCTGTTGAGATTCCTTTGGTGACATGCTGCAGAGATCTACAGCAATATATTTGCTGTTTATGCAGTTTTGCATTCAACCATATTGTGCAGTTCTGCTTTCCACCATATTGTGCATTTCTGTATTCCACCGTATTGTGCTGTTATGGACAGTATGGAGGCATGTGAAGACTAGGAAATTGCCATCAGATGACCAGAGATACTGTACCCAGCAGTAGTGCAGGTGACGATTGAGGGATTGCTAGATGAAACAGCTGCAGCAGAAGACCATGTGAAACAGAGACAGGTGCAATACATGAAACACTGACAAAGAGGTGCTATATTGTCTCCATCTATGGACCAGATTAGACACAATAAAGATTAAAACTAAAGCATGTGGTACCTCAATCAGGTTATATTCTACATTGCAATGAATGGTCACATTGTACATCAGGTATCACCAAAATGAAACACAGGACTGAGAGCAGAACACAGTTGCCATTATATGCACAGGTGAGGAGGGGCACTGTAACAAGAGTCAGTAATAGTAACAAATCCCAGGCTTTGTGTACATCACCAATGAGTACTGAGACTGACACCATCACCCACTGACAAAAGGGTGAAGATGACCCACAAGACAGCAGCTGCCACACCATGCCCTCTGCTTGACTTCCACACATTCCTTATCTACAAAGGTGGTAGTACTATGCTGTACCAGGCACAGCACCATTGAGTGGTGTGGAGGAGGTAAAAGTACAAGCTCTTGACCTACTAGTCATGTGGGCTGTACTCATAGGGAAGGTAGGTGAGTGGCACCAGTAGAATTGGCATTCATACTGCAGTGTTGAGGAAAACCCTCAGCAATGAGGGCAGCCATGTGCCTGTCAAAGCTGCTAATTAGTGAATGTAGGCATTGCATGGTGTCATGTACATCATCATCATCCAGACCACCATCATCTCTGCCATGATGGTGGTGGTAGCATCAGCTTGTGCCTGAATGACTTCCTGGCACATCCTTGTGTAATTCCCACTGTGACATCCATTTCAGGTAATGACCAGGAATCATGGTGGTTATGGACATTTACCCACTGATCACCATTTTTGTCCTACTCCTCTACAGAGATGCTTCTCCTCACTGCTTGTGCATGAATGTTCACAGACAAGAATATATAGACATGACTTGTCCTTCCATAAGCTCTAAAGAGCTGAAGTGAATTCTGCAGGCAATAGCTCTCTGTCACTAGACATCAACAGTATTGTGCACCCTCCACAGTCACTTTTGCTGATAGTGGCACTATACCCTAAAACTGTGCTTGTTTAAGACTGCATTACTATCAGTGTTCAATGTAGCACCTGCATCACACATGCCCTGATCCATGTTGGAGGATGCTATAACTATAGTGTCTGTGAAAACAGAGAAATACCATGGTGTAATTTTAATAATATGTGAGATGTGATTGTACAGAATATATAGTAATGTTAAGCATCTATGAGCTCACAGCACAGGTGTGTCAAACAAATGTTTTACTGACATAAGGAAATGCCAACCTAGTGCATTTTCAAAAGAGAAACCAGATGGGTTATCCAGTTCCATTTCAAGAGCCAAACCTCCACTAGTTAGTATGGGCCTTTTAGTCTCCTTAGACAGGAACAACACAGATTACCCCAAGTTTTTAATGGTTGTCTGCAGTGGCAAACTCATACACATGGGAATCTCATCCCAAGCACTTAGGACCCTGTGATGGAAATGAGAGATCATCCTGTTTTAGCCACTAAAGGTATTTACATCTGCCAGTAGCTCACAGCAGATGCATTCATGGGGGCAGAATATTTCTTATCTGTGTCTAGTGTCTGACATGTCTACTTACCATAAGGCTACAGTAGTACACCAGTCTCTGCCTGAATCAACTTCTGTAGGCACTTCATTACCATAGGTGCATTGAATCTATCTGTAAATGTAGACTATAGCTATGGGCAGTGAGTGGACACAACATGGGGAAGTACCATCTCCATGGCCACATACTCATTTAGTGGATGCACCACCATTAGATGCTACACCTACCATCCACCAATATCACAGGACAGTGCCCCATCGCAATCCAGTAGAGCAGCCTGATGTCAGACTCTGTTGTGGCATGCACCTAGTCATAATCTACACTTACCTCTGCCCATGAAGCAAGCCATCATGTGTTACAAATGTTCATTACAGTTAAGTACCATGCCAGTTATCCAATGTGCTGTCCCCACCTTACCTTGTATGATAAGTTCCATAAGTAATATAAAGAAGCAGACATTGTTGTGCATTAGAGCCCCCCTGTCTCTTTGCTGCATGTCAGTGGTCATAACGCACTTCATAAAACTTTACATTCAATACATTTTTGGGCTACTACTTTCTTGCACATGAGCCCTATCCTCTGCCATCAATTTCTGCAAACTTCAGACCAGTCCTACTGTGAGCAGGGTGCTATGGAGTCCCCCATTAGAACAGTATCTTAAAAGTATCCATTCAATCTCCATATCTGCCTATTGCCTGTGTATCCTCAGCCCAGGAGATTATTTGAATGCCTACAATCATTAAACCAATGAAGTTGTTTATTTTAGAGAGCCTTTCTGACCTTAGTTGTGCTTCTCATCCCCCTGTCAGCACATAACTGCAGAGCAGCACACCTCCCCCAACAAAAAAGCATATATCTATTGTATACCAAACTAGGAAGTATTTAAGTCCACTGTAATGTGGGCAAACAGCCCTGAGTTAACATATATGTCTACTTGGGACTTTGGGCCAGGCAACTAAAATCCTATGTTTATAGCAGTACATGTTGAAAAGGGGAAAAAAAACTGCAAGGGTGAAATTCCCAGAGCAGACAAGTTGCCTGGGTCCTGACATGCTATCTGTTTAAGGAATGTAGTTCTAAAGACTTTAATAGATTAATGACAAGCAGGAAGATGACTGTAAACATGAACTCCATATTTCTTTATAGTCCGTCTTACCCTGCTTGACCTTTGGACAGTTGCATGTAACAGTTTGTTTTAATGGCCTTGGCATTCACTTCAAGCTGCAGTACACCTTAACATGTTCACTACATATAAATAAAAAAGGAAGGTAAGGGGGTAGAAGTAAAGCCATAAATTCTAAAACAATTAGACAACGTGATTTTTTTTCTATAAACATGTCTGAAAGTTCATTGTTCCTATGGAAAACATTTAATTGAAAAGACAAGATGCTGTTGATTCTAAGATCTTTTAATGATCAGTTTTGTTTTCCTGTATGTCCAAAAGTAAATAAGCAGACCGTGGTTGTTGACTTGTCACTCAACTAAGGTTTATTTCGTATAGCTCTGCTATTTTCATGTAGTGTTTGTAGTTTTTCAGGTTATAGCACTTTGAGTAGCAAAGTTTACAGGAAAAAGCAAATATTACTATGTTTTAGTACTATAATTAATCCAAACTAAGATTCTTCTACTAGTCACACTCTTCTGATCAACAATGTTTTCTTGTAAATGTTTCAGCAATTTGTTAATACGTTTATATTAATCTCGGCTTTCTAGAAATGATGATGCGTAAAAGCAGCTGAAGTTCTGGGCTCGGCTAATTAGTTTTACTAGTGCAGGATTAGTAGTTGCTTGATGCTGGAAAGACAAAAATGCATCTTACATTGAAAAAACACGAGTCTGAAATCATGTGCAAAACTAGGTTTGTGTCAGGTTTAGTTGCACGTTAAGACAACTTTTTATCTTCCCATTGTTTTAACAGACTTTGAAGAGAATTCTGAAGGCCATTATCAATCGCACAGTTTTTTTTTTTTTCAAGAGGATTTTATGGTGGAAACATTCACGTTTCCTGGATCTTTAGCTTGCATCGTCAAAACATTTTCATTAAGCAAGCATGAATAAAAATCCCAGATACATAGACTTTAATGTCAAACTGCTATTTCTGTCCAGAGTTATGGGGCAGTACTGCTGTTCAATTAACTGAAAATAAAAGCCTGGAGATTGGTTAATGATCTCCATTTTCTGATTATCATTACAAATTACACTTTCTATATTGGACACACCGTCTTAAATTTTGAAGAAAAAAGTCTCAAACTTGTAAATGGGCATTGTTTTGAGAACAGGTGATCACTATGTATTACAGTTTAGCTCTGACCTAATTATAAAACTATCCTAACCTAAACAAAATAATCTGGATTTCAGGAGGGCTGAATTTTTCAAAATGGAGCAGTACTTCAGATCTTCTCTGTGGAAATAATAAACTGTCAGTGTGAAAAAGAACTAGAGCCATCACATCTGCCTTTATAGAACCAGCAAGTCTTTGTCAAACAAATGGACAAGTTCAGAAGGCAAAACAACCTTGATAACTGAAGTAGCATCTGAGGCTAGGGAACATAATATACATTTCAAAGAGAAGATGGTCTCAAAAAAGATAGCACTCAGTTACATAACATTTAGGTAATCAAGAAAATATAATGAAACATCAGGAGAAGGAGAAAAACTTGTCAGTTCGAGGAGAAGTAAGTTGGTAAAACAATCACACAGTTCATAATCCTGTAATGAAGAAGTGATTGTCAGTTATGCACAAAGAGAGAGAGAATAGGTATATTGTACATCAAGATGGAACAGAACATTAATGAATGGATACTTAACGTTTAAAAAGGATTAAAATTTGGCAGAACAGGAATATGAAAAAGCTGACCTTTTCATTGAAACATTTTGCTCAATCTTCTCAAAGTAAGAGAAGGCAGATTTATGACATCCATCCAATAACTCTAACTTGGATAAGGACTGGATCCCAATTTATTCAGAGAAGAATGAATCTTAAAATAACTTCAAAGCCTAAAGGTGCACAATACAGCGAGGACTTAAAAGGATGCCTCCTACAGTTCTGTTTATGTCTGCATGGGAAGTGGTTAATATATAAAATCCTTAACCACAACAACACACTTTTATGTGTTACACCATAGTGACTGTATGACTATTCTGTAAGAACGTGCTAGTCTTGTGAGAAAAGGGTACAGCATAAAGGAATTCAGTGGTAATAAGACTTGTACACAGCACCAATACATTACCTATTCTCTCCCTTCTGTGGCATCCCTTTGTCCTGGTGTGCATAACAGACAACCCCCAGAATACAAGATCAAAACTACATCAGAACAATAGGGATGTCAATGGTTTGTATCAAATTTCTGCTTTTTATCACACTCACTGACAACCCCAGAGTGAGCGGTCACTGACAAAGTATGCTTTTCATAGATTTCTGCAAAAAAGTAGCTGATTTCTGTTCAGATCTATTTTTGAAACAGATTATCATACATCTGGCATAACAGTAGATGGAAACCACATTGTTAACATTTCTTGTCCAGTCTAGCAATCACTATGACACTTTGCCAGGAAGAGCGCATAACTTGCCCATCCTCAACGAAGAGCTAATTACTTACAAAGCTATATCTTCACATCCTTCTGATGACTGGAAGAAGGCAGATATCACTTCTCATCTCAACAATAGGAACAAGACCAGGGATGAAAGCTAAAACCCACCATAGTTAATCTTTATTAGACAATACATTGCGGAGTGACTGTGAATGCAAAAATGTTAGCATATCTGAATAACAACTTGATAGTAAAAACAAGCAATATCAAGTCCGAATAGGAAGGCGATTGAAATAAAATTAAAAAAAAAGAATCACTGACTAAGTAAAGAGCATCATGAATGGAGTTGGACATGGTGAGTGTAGAATCTAGCCAAAAATCTGACACAAGAGTATACAATATTTTATCCAGGAAAATGGAAACACCGTAAACATGTTCTGTGTCAGCACAGGTGGCAGATTTTATCTTGGTGATAAAATACAAGGGACCATAAGTAACTGAGTCCAGACACATTAAAGGGATATGACAGGAAGGACATTTATTTATACTGTCTGATTGCTTGTCTGTCTATCTATCTAGCTATATATCTATTTATATATTTATTAATTTTGTTTATTGGAGTAGTGTAATAATTAAGAGAAAAATAACGCTATTTGTATATACTGATTAAAAGGCCATTTTGTACTCAAGACTAGACACAAAGTTAAGAAATACATACACTGGAATATACATTAATGAAAGTAAGTCATTTTCTTATTAGATTCATATTTCTTTATGCATTTTGTGCACATAGTGTCAGAGAGAGCAAGAGTTTGAGAGAGAAAGAGAGAGAGAGAGAGAGAGAGAGAGAGAGAGAGAGAGATAGGCAGACAAACAGACTATGAGGGAGAGAGTGGAAAGAAAAGATAAAATAGGGAAGTAATCAGTTCAGCTGGTATGAAGCAATGGATAGAAATATCATAGATGATGTTATGTGTCCTGTGTTGGGATTTTGGCATTTATCTTAATTAAGCCAATGTTTTTTTTTTTTGAGTTGCGGTCTGAATTCTGCATAGAGTAGGATTTATTTTACCAAAACTGCGAGTGTCCCAGAGTTTAGGAGCTAGAGTGGAGAAAGTATAGTTCATGCAAACAATTTAGTTGCCAGTGTAATCAGATTTGGGGTTGATTGTGAAAGATATGTTAGGTTGCACGGCATCATTTTTTTTTGTAATGAGTTTATGTGGTGGTGAAAATGTGAGTTTTGAACAACAGGGAGTCTAACAGGAGATCCAATCTTTGTTAGAATGGGAGCCACTTAGCTTTAAACCCTGAAAGACAGCAAAGTTCTTGCTGGAGGGGAGGGGCAATGAAATGACAATTGTTGTTGCATATGAGCTTGCATGGTGAATATTTTTCTTGGTAGCAGTCGCTATGATGGGTATTCCATATTATAACTGGACTAGTAGAATGCCTTTTTGAATGGCTGATCTTGTGGGGATTGTTAGGTAGGTGATTATTTTTCTGGCCCAACAATATCAGGATGGTTCCTTGTAGTTTGGGAAATTTAGAGTATGGTCAAGCCATAATCTCAGATGCTTTAAAGAGTTAATGTTTTCTACATGACATATGTTTAGTTTCCTCAGGACTTTGTCTAACCTTTGATTAGTGTCAAAGAGCATAGATATTGTTTAATCAGGGCTCAGTACTAGTAGTAGCCCTAGAACATATATTTGTTCAGTGAGAGGAGGTCATTTTGGAGTTGAGTTTCTTCATTTGAGTGGGAGTGGTTGGATCTGAAGATGGCCATTTAATAGGCAGACAAAATGATTGGAATGCAGTAAAGGTCTTGTGGAAGTTTATTAATAAATATGGAGAAAAGAAGAGGAGCTAAAAGGAATCTTTGAGTAATTCCTTTTAGCAGTGGTACATGTTTGGAGAAGGAGTTGCCAATATTTACTTTAAATGTTCTGCTTGATTGAAAGTCTTTGAGACAACATAATAATTCTGAGGCCAAACTCAATATGTTTACCTAGGAGTGGTGGGTTGTCTAGGAGATTACAGGCCTTAGACATTTGCATGAAGGCAGACCCATTTAGGATCCCTTTGTTCATTTTGCAAAGGATATCATCTTACAGGGTACAAAGGGCAGTCATTGTACTATGACCTCATCAAAAACTATATTGTTTATTTGAGAGAAGGTAATATTGTTGTAAGAATGATGAAATCTGAGTATGTATTATTTTTTCAAGATTTTTCCCAATGTAGTGAGCATTTATGTAGGGTAAATGTAGGATTACGTTTATGTTTTTTTGTTTCTGTTTTGAGATATGAGTTACAAATGTGTTTGTTATGCATATATTATCAGTGTGGGAAAGGGGGACAATTAGGAAGTCATTGCATAGGTGAATGAAACAAGGACTAGGGTTGTCAGAGCTTGATGTGGAGTTAGTAGAAAATTGAATTAGTAGCATTTTAGTAGCCTTTGCTTTAATGTGTTTAAAGTAGAAGGATGGTAGTAGCATTGGTGGAGAGGGCAAGAGTGGACGTGGGAGCTTCAGTAGTAGTGACATTTGGAATATTGATGAACACCGATAAAAAATCTGATGTATGGAGGTTTGTTTGCGTCTTTTCTCGGTTAGGGGAAGCCACAGCGGAACTCCGGTCTGCTAATGATTGGTAGTTGATTTTTACGTGCCGACTTACCAGCCCTGATGCACCGCCTTCAACAAAGGTACACCCATTCACGCATGTCTCCACGCAGAAGACGCTCTAGCTGAGAAACGAACTGGACAGCATCTTACTGTGAGGCGACAACGCTACCACAGCACCACCCCCGCAATTTTTTAAATGTCTGGATGCTGTGAATGGTTTTATGACCAATAAATACATTTATTTCATTCCAGAAGTACTTTGTCTTGTGTAGAATGGAATATATTTGACTGCAGAAGTGAAGTTTGTATCTGCAGCTTGATGGCTTGGCAAGGTTTTGACAAATTGTTAACAATGCATCATTTTCATTGGAGGGGATTTGTTTTCATATATCAAGGTCAGTCGTATGGATTGTCTTTTCAATATCTTTATAACTGACATTTTGGAAGAAACGTGGATAAAAATGTTGCGCTTTTACTGAAGATATAAACTAATGTATTAATAATTACATTTCACTGATACAGAAATGATTAAAAAAAATGATTTGACTACACAATGTACTGAAAGCACATTTGGTTGAATCTCATGTCATAGAAAACCTTACAAGGCTATAGAGAATCTCTGCTGGTATGATTTTGGATCACATGAATTACAAGGCAACTTAGTGTAGAAGACAATTTCTGTCTTGCAAATACCCACTGTCATGTACCTGAATCTGTATAAGTTTGTTTTTGTCCAGCAGTAGTGACTCACTGTGTGAAGAGTTTTCACTTTTCACTTTTTTCACTGTGGCATTGTGACTGTTGAGTTACTGTATTTAAGTAAGGGTGAATCTACCACATAGAGGGAATGTAGATGGAGCCAGAATAAACTGATAAGAAGCCTATAGAATGTAAACATGTATAATGAAAACCAATGATAACACTTCCATTTATGGGTCTGTGTCCACCTCCCCCCCCAAATAATCACCCAAAATAGTGACTTTCCTTCCATATTTGTACACATTAGTATACAAATTCAGAGAGATTGAACACCTGCACCCATATGGCAACTCAATCATACTTGGCTAGCAGTTGATTTTGCTAGACACCTGCTATAAAACAAAGTAATGGCATAACACAGGAAGTTTGTACTTTCAAACTACTGCATAAACCACATGCATCCTGCCCCTATATGCGTGTATATATATATATATATATATATATATATATATATATATATATATAAGCAATATTAAATATTGCTATAAATATAATGTAAATAGGTAAGACTGCAATCCAAACTGTAGCTTGCTACAGATCCCCCAACATGCCCCAAGATTCTCACTACACCTTTCTAAACATACTGGAAAAATATTAAGATACAACCAAACACCTTAATACTGGGTGATTTCAACTACCCTGCCATTAACTGGGAAAACTACTTGGGTATCAACACCTTTTTCCAGCGGTTCTTGGAATTCATAAATTCCAATGCCCTGGGCTAACTAATTCATAGTCCCACCAGGGGTCCAATATCCTAGACCTGGTCATTACCAACATGGAAGATCAATGCTCCACACCTATGGTCACCCCACATTGGTCAGGTCTGACCATAAGCTAATCACTCTTGACATCCACATCCCACCCCCACCTCCCCAGTAAGGAAACCTCAGTAAAAAAAAAACTTCTCCAAAGCCAACTTCATGCTACTCAAGTCAGAAGTGACAAGCATCATGACACCCACGCAGATGGGAACTGAAAGTTCGACTTTTGAATCCTACACTAAGGCCCTGTACAAGTACATCCACTCATGCATGAATTGTGCCATCCCAAATAGAACCAAGATGCTCTCCTTCAAAAAAAGGAAGCCAATCTAGTGGTCCCCTGCCATAAACAAACTTTACAACAAAAGGAAGAAACTGTTGCAGAAAAGTGGAAAATCCCAGGATGCAAAAAACTCCCTTACCAGCCTCAGTAAGAAGCTCATATCTCTGATAAAATCCTCCAAAGCTAGTTATGAAAATAAAATTGCCAAAGATTCCAAAGACAACCACAATGCGTTCTGTAGCTATGTCAAGAATCTAAATGGCAATACTCAGAACAACTCTGAGGTACAACAGCATGGCATTAAATATACTGATCCCAAGGATATTGCCAATATCCTGGCAGATCGATTCAGTGCCAACTTCACCCCCCTCTCACCCCCTAAAGGGCCCATCTCATAACCGAAAGATTGCCAAATTCCAGTAATAATGGCCACACAGGTAAAAACCTCTCTCTCCAAAGCTAAGAATACAGCATCCATGGGACCAGATAACATCCTGGGCTGTGTACTACATGAACTACATAATGACCTGGCACCTCAACTAAGTGTCATGTTTAATCACAGCCTCACCTCAGGCTTTGTGCCCAGTGAGTGGTGCATAGCTACAGTTATCGCACACCACAAGAGATGATTAACCTTGGATCCTGGGAACTGCTGCCTTATCAGTTTGATGAGCCTGATCTGCAAGGCCATGGAATTTATTATCATGGAACTTATAAACAAAGACATTGGCAAACTTCAAACACTGGACCCCACACAGTTTGAGTTCGTGAAGGGACGGTCTTGTCTCCTGAACCTAATTCACTTCTTCAAATCAGTCTCCAGAGCTGTGGACGAGGGTAAGGTGGTCCACACAGCCTATTTGGACCTCGGCAAGGCCTTGAAAACCATCCCCCACTCTGGAATCATAGATAAACTTACTAAGCCGGGCATTAATCCCTACGTCACTTGATGGATTGCCAACTGGCTTACTGACAGAACCCACACTGTAAAAGTAGCTGACTCCAAATCCAAAAAATAAAACTATTTGTATATACGGATTAAAAAGCCATTTTGTACTCAAGACTAGACACAAAGTTAAAAAATACATACATTGGAATATACATTAATGAAAGTAACTCATTTTCTAATTAGATTCATATTTCTTTATGCATTTTGTGCACCTAGTGCCAGAGAGAGCAAACGTTTGAGAGAGAAAGAGAGAGAGACAGTGACAGAGAGAGAGAGAGAGACAGTGACAGAGAGAGAGAGAGAGAAAGAGAGAGAGACAGTGACAGAGAGAGAGAGAGAGAGAGAGAGAGAGATAGGCAGACAAATAGACTATGAGGGAGAGAGTGGAAAGAAAAGATAAAATAGGAAAGTAATCAGTTCAGCTGGTATGACTCAATGAATAGAAATATCATAGATGATGTTATGTGTCCTGTGTTGGGATTTTGGCATTTACCTTAATTAAGCCAATGTTTTTTTGTTGTTGTAGTCTGAATTCTGTGTAGAGTAGGATTTATTTTACCAAAATTGCGAGAGTCCCAGAGTTTAGGAGCTAGAGTGGAGAAAGTATGGTTCATGCAAAATAATTTAGTTGCCAGTGTAATCAAATTTGGGATTGATTGTGAAAGATATTGTAGGTTGCATGGCATAATTGTTTTTGTAATGAGTTTATGTGGCAGTGGTGAAAATGTGAGTTTTGAACAGCAGGGAGTCTAACAGAAGATCCAATCTTTGTTAGAATGGGAGCCACTTGACTTTAAAAAGTGAAAGACAGCAAAGTTCTTGCTGGAGGGGAGGGGCAATGAAATGACAATTGTTGTTGCATATGAGCTTGCATGGTGAATATTTTTCTTGGTTGCAGTTGCTATGATTGGTATTCCATATTGTAACTGGACTAGTAGAATGCCTTTTTGAATGGCTGATCTTGTGGGGATTGTTAGGTAGGTGATTATTTTTCTGGCCCAACAATATCAGGATGGTTCCTTGTAGTTTGGGAAATTTAGAGTATGGTCAAGCCATAATCTCAGATGCTTTAAAGAGTTAATGTTTTCTACATGACATATGTTTAGTTTCCTCAGGACTTTGTCTAACCTTTGATTAGTGTCAAAGAGCATAGATATTGTTTAATCAGGGCTCAGTACTAGTAGTAGCCCTAGAACATATATTTGTTCAGTGAGAGGAGGTCATTTTGGAGTTGAGTTTCTTCATTTGAGTGGGAGTGGTTGGATCTGAAGATTGCCATTTAATGGGCAGACAAAATGATTGGAATGCAGTAAAGGTCTTCTGGAAGTTTATTAACAAATATAGAGAAAAGAAGAGGAGCTAAAAGGAATCTTTGAGCAATTCCTTTTAGCAGAGGCACATGTTTGGAGAAGGAGTTGCCAATATTTACTTTAAATGTTCTGCTTGATAAAAAGTCTTTGAGACAACATAATAATTCTGAGGCTAAACTCAATATGTTTACCTAGGAGTGGTGGGTTGTCTAGGAGATTACAGGCCTTAGAAGTTTGCATGAAGGCAGACCCATTTTGGATCCCTTTGTTCATTTTATATATTATGTATTTGCATTTGTTAACTGGGTTGGTCCACCTGGGTAAGAATTACCCTTTTTCAGTGGAGACCCGAGGGGAATAGCCCCAAACAGACATACAAATACATACGAATAGAGACAACTTAACAATATTACAGAGGAAAACAATATTATGGGTACAATGGATAAGAAAAACAAACAATGAAAGTTTGAGAATCTGAGTAAGGTAGGCCAGAGGCATGCATGCAAAAGATTTATGAAAAGGTGTTCTGAGCAAGATCTCTGATTTTGCAAAGGATATCATCTTACAGGGTACAAAGTGCAGTCATTGTACTATGACCTCATCAAAAATTATATTGTTTATTTGAGAGAAGGTAATATTGTTGGAAGAATGATGAAATCTGAGTGTGTATTATTTTTTCAAGATTTTCCCCAATGTGGTGAGCATTTATATAGGCTAAATGTAGGATTACTTTTATGTTTTTTTTTGTTTCTGTTTTGAGATGTGAGTTACAAAAGTGTTTGTTATGCATATAGTATCAGTTTGGGAAAGGGGGACAATTAGGAAGTCATTGCATAGGTGAATGAACCAAGGACTGGGGTTGTCAGAGCTTGATGTAGAGTTAGTAGAAAATTGAATTAGTAGCATTTTAGTAGCCTTTGCTTTAATGTGTTTAAAGTAGAAGGATGGTAGTAGTGCTGGTGGAGAGGGCAAGAGCGGGTGTGGGAGTTTCAGTAGTAGTGACATCTGGAATATTGATGAACACCGATAGAAAATATGATGCACTGAGGTTTGTACTGGTGATTTTTTAAAATGTCTGGATGCTGTGAATGGTTTTATGACCAATAAATACATTTATTTAATTCCAGAAGTGCTTTGTCTTGTGTAGAATAGAATATATGTTGGCTGCAGAAGGGAAGTCTGTACCTGCAGCTTGATGGCTTGGCAAGGCTTTGACGAATTGTTAACAATGCATCATTTTCATTGGAGGGGATTCGTTTTCATATATCAGGGTCAGTTGTATGGATTGTCTTTTCAATATCTTCATAATTGACATTTTGGAAGAAATGCAGATAAAAATGTTGCCCTTTTACTGATGATACAAACTTATGTATCACTAATTACATTTCACTGATGCAGAAATGATTGAAAAAAATAATTGACTGCACAATGTACTGAAAGCACATTCGGTTGAATCTCATGTCATAGAAAACTTTATAAGTCTATAGAGAATCTCTGCTGGTATGATTTTGGATCACATGAATTACAAGGCAACTTAGTGTAGAAGACAATTTCTGTCTTGCAAATACCCACTGTCATGTACCTGAATCTGTATAAGTTTGTTTTTGTCTAGCAGTAGTGACTCACTGTGTGAAGAGTTTTCACTTTTCACTTTTTTCACTGTGGCATTGTGACTGTTGAGTTACTGTATTTAAGTAAGGGTGAATCTACCACATAGAGGGAATGTAGATGGAGCTAGAATAAACTGATAAGAAGCCTATAGAATGTAAACATGTATAATGAAAACCAATGATAACACTTCCATTTATGGGTCTGTGTCCACCCCCGCCCCAAAAAAAAGAAAATAACCCAAAATAGTGACTTTCCTTCCATATTTGTACACATTAGTATACAAATTCAGAGAGATTGAACACCTGCACCCATATGGCAGATCAATCATACTTGGCTAGAAGTTGATTTTGCTAGACACCTGCTATAAAACAAAGTAATGGCATAACACAGGAAGTTTGTACTTTTAAACTACTGCATAAACCACATGCATTCTGCCCCTATACATATATATATCTAGATATATCTATACATATATATATCTAGATATATCTATATATATATATATATATATATATATATATATATATATATATATATATAAAAGCAATATTAAATATTACTATAAATATAATATAAAAAGGTAAGACTGCCATCCAAATTGTAGCTTGCTACAGAACCCCCAACATGCCCCAAGATTCTCACTACACCTTTCTAAACATACTGGAAAATATTAAGACACAACCAAACACCCTAATAATGGGTGATTTCAACTACCCTGCCATTAACTGGGAAAACTACTCGGGTACCAACACCTTTTCCCAACAGTTCTTGGAATTCATAAATTCCAACGCCCTGGACTAACTAATCCAAAGTCCCACCAGGGGTCCAATATCCTAGACCTGGTCATTACCAACACGGGAGATCAAAGCTCCACACCTATGTTCGCCCCTCATTGGTCAGGTCTGACCATAAGCTAATCACCCTTGACATATACATCCCACCCCCCCCCCAGTAATGAAACCTCAGTAAAAAAACTTATCCAAAGCCAACTTCATGCTACTCAAGTCAGAAGTGACAAACATCATGACACCCATGCAGACGGGAACTGAAAGTTCGACTTCTGAATCCTACACTAAGGCACTGTACAAGCACATCCATTCGTGCATGAATTGTGCCATCCCAAATAGAACCAAGATGCTCTCCTTCAAAAAATGAAGCTAATCTGGTGGTCCCCTGCCATAAACAAACTTTACAACAAAAGGAGGAAACTGTTTCAGAAAAGAGGAAAATCCCAGGATGCAAAAAACTCCCTTACCAGCCTCAGTAAGAAGCTCAAATCCCTCATAAAATCCTCCAAAGCTAGTTATGAAAATAAAATTGCCAAAGATTCCAAAGACAACCACAAGGCGTTCTATAGCTATGTCAAGAATCTGAATGGCAATGCTTAAATCTGCTCTGAGCTACAACAGAATGGCATTAAATATACTGATCCCAAGGATATTGCCAATATCCTGTCAGGTCAATTCAGTGTCAACTTCACTCCCCTCTCACCCCTAAAGGGCCCATCTCAACACCAAAAGATTGCCAGATTCTGGTAATAATTGTCACACAGGTAAAAACCGCACTCTCCAAAGCTAAGAATACAGCATCCATGGGACCAGATGACATCCTGGGCTGTGTACTACATGAACTACATAATGAACTGGCACCTCACCTAAGTGTCATGTTTAATCACAGCCTCACCTCAGGCTTTGTGCCCACTGAGTGGTGCATAGCTACAGTTATCACACTCCAGAAGGGTGATTCACCTTCAATCCTGGGAACTACCATCTTATCAGTTTGATGAGCCTGATCTGCAAGGCCATGAAATGTATTATCATGCAACTTATAAACAAAGACATTGGCAACCTTCAAACACTTGACCCCACCCAGTTTGGGTTCGTGAAGGGATGATCTTGTCTCCTGAACCTGATTGACTTCTTCGAATCAGTCTATCTGGACACACAGGCTCTCTGGACCTCACCATGGCCTTCAATATCATCCCCCACTCTGGAATCATAGATAAACTTACTAAGCTGGGCATTAATCCCTACATCACTTGATGGATTGTCAACTGGCTTACTGACAGAACCCACACTGTAAAACTAGCTGACTCCAAATCCATCTCCAAACAAGTGACAATTGGAGTACATCAGGGTTCAGTCCTGGGACTGCTGTTGTTTGTCATCTACTTCTCTGAAGTACAGACCAGCATTAACGGACACTGTCTAGCAAAGTTCGCAGATGACTGCAAACTGGGAGCCATTATTGAATCCCCAAATTATGTGGATATTCTACAAAAGGGCCTTACAGAAACAGATGCTTGGTGCCAGAGACATGGGCTGAAGCTCAGTGCCAAGAAATTTATAGCTATCCCCTTTGGGAAAAAAACATGTACCCATGAATTACCACATAGTTGGCAGCACATTAAACAACGAAAATGTGATAAGTGACTTACACTGGTGGACAGTGGTCTCGCCTTCAATAACCACATCACCACAACAGTCAGGAAATCCTTCCATGTGGCACACCTCATCACTAAGGGCTTTTCATCCAGAAAAAAGGATGTCATTGTCCCACTGTACTCATCCCTCATTAGTCCCATTATAGAATACAATGCCTCATTTGGTATTTGGTATGTACTTCTCAAGACATCTGCAACAGCTGGAAAGGTCGCAGAAATACCTCACTAAAAGAATCACAGGCCTAAAGCAGATGCCCTATGCTGATCATCTAAAAAACTCCAGCTATACTCTGTCACCTATTGTCTACTCAGAGGCGATCTCTGCCATGTCAAACCCAGAGCTGTTGGACATGCTACACTTAAAGAAATCCCAATCCCTCAGAGCCACATGCTCCGGGGATCTAAACCTTGTCATCACAATGAACACATCATGATGGAGGGATAGGTTCCTGACCCAGTGACTCCCCAGACTCTGGAATAAACTGCCCATACATGGCCTCTTAGGCCCTCTTCAAAAGGAACTTTGACGATCGGATGGGAGAGAGGAAATTCACTCTGGGGATCATGTCAGTCAGCCTGCTAGACGGGCCCAGGGAATTAAACATTGTTGGAAGAAATAGCCAGGGAATTGTTATGGCTAGGCTTGTACAGGCTTTAGTTTTATCAATGGATGTTGAATGTTGGACTGTCTAGTCAGAGGAGAATTCAGAGACTATGATATTAAAGTGCATGCACTATTAAAAATGCATCAGTTGCAGGAATCATTGCCCCATTCAATGGAACTTGCAGAGACATAGCAGTAATACAACTATTCAGAACTTAAAAACATGACCCTTGAATGGTGATGTTAAGGATGCAATTGCAAAACATGTCAAGAAAATGCAACTTTTAACAGCTTACTTTAACATACTTTGCAGAATTTTTTCAACCCAGTACTTCCAAAAAGTTAACAAGACTGTCCACCTCTTTACACTTAATGTTCACCTATTGAAAATGATCATGCCATATAACACTGCATTTGTTGTCCCAGATAAATACAATATACATGGCAGTAAAGCAGACAACCACAATTTCTTTCCACCACTATACAAAAGCAAAAGCAAAATTTAGTACCCTTTTTTAGAGAATTTTTCAAACTGTGAACAAGCATGCCAACAAGTTAGTAGTCCTACAAAAAAACTTTAATTGTTACATAGCCTGTGCATACCTGTATACAATTTCCACCACAACACAGAAATGATAGCTAGATCACTCTGATCAACACCCCCCCCCCCCCCGCATGGAGGTAATATAATTATAGTGGCACACTTGCTAACAATCAGTATAATAACTGCTTATTACATGAATCAAACAGACTTAATTAACTCACTCTAAAAACATTGATTTATTATCTGATCATTAATCAAATGCATGACTACCCTGGACATAAAACAATACTGAGGGATGCTACTTCTATAGTTTTGCCATCCAAGGATGACATGAACCATGGTTGAGAATATGGTGGCATTTCTGTAGTGAAATTTCAGCTAGACAAATATGCCATAATCCAATACCATTGAAGGAGTTATTCAAAGTAATTCGTCCATAGCTGCACTGATCATTATAAATACATCCTGCCAGTAATCAGTAAACTGTACGCATGCACCGTCTTGGTCTTCCTTATAGCACTTACACGCAGTATGTCACTGTCTCAAAAAAACATATAAACACTTTTCCGTAACAAACATGCAGACATTAAACAATGTAGTAACTACTATTAGAAAATGAATTGGAGAATCAGAAAACTCCACTGACTACCCAGCATTCCAAAGTGGTGAATTAATGTGCCAAGTCAGCCAGGTTAAAAAAAAAGTAATGTCTATTCATGACAGGAAATCCATGTGAAGTGACTGGAATCTTTTAGCATAGCTGCCACTTTCTTTCTGCTCTGTAAATATTGACTCTTAAAAAAAAAATCTGAAGTTAGCAAGTCGAAAAAATAGAATCAACACACATAACTGCAGCTACAGTTGTTAGGACCTGTGTGTGCATGTATGTGTCTATGTGACTTTTGTCATGGCCTTAAGCTGGTCACTTGAAGAAAGCTGATAAATTCTTAGCTTGGCAATTAAATACAATGCACTGTGAGTAAAATATAACCTGAATGGCACATAATAAAGAAAATAAAATTAAACAAAACAAGAGAGGACTGAAATGTAGAATAAAAGATGTGTAACAAAGGAAACAGTTACAGATAAAAAAGGTCAGCACAGTTAAGCAGTTAGAAAGAGTATTCTAAATCATTGCTTTTCACATTTTGTCCAATCACCCCAAAAGTTTTCGCTAAACTTATCTGGTATTCAACTGTCTTCAGTCTCCTTGTTTTGTGGCAGATATGCTGATATAGCATACAAAAAAATGAAAGAAGATTCCTACACTGTTAAATTCAGGAGCAAAATATAATTAAAAATAGATTTCTGGAAATCATATAATAAACATTCAAATATATTTTGACTACACATTACCATTTGTGATATTAGTAACAACATTCAGCTTTTGGGATACAACCCCTTTTGCCTCTCACACAAAACCTAGTAAGAATTGAAGTCATTATGAAGTTGCTATCCCATTAACTAGTTAACAACTAGTCATTAGCTTTTCTTACATCACTCCAGTGCTCCAGAGCAGCATTCATAAAAAAGTAAATCGAATGATGACCATCATTGTGCAGCAGATGAATGAGTGTCTACTGATTCAAACATTTTCTACTTTTGTTGAGATTATAAAAAAGTTACTCTCTTATAGCTTGCCATACCATCGAAAAATGAGCAAATATTTAAGTTACAGTATTTCTAGCCTTACCAGATTGGCATTCATTCACATAAAAGTAAGTTTATTTGTTTCCAACAAAAGGTAAGCCTAATATTTTTTTCCATTTGCATGATCTGATCATCATTTGATTACACATGAATACTAATGAGCTAACGTGCAACAACTCAGGCATAAATGCATCTGAAATTCAAAGATGATGACTGAACTAAGATTCTGACATTTAGTTTCCCTAAAATGTGAAGACAGTTTAAAGAGTAAAAGAACAGTTATAAATAAAGAGTATATCAGAAATAAAAGTAGCCAGGAGATGTACTGCAGATATTTATGTAAAGTACAGATTTTGTACAGACACTCATGGTGATTAGTGTTTAGAAATGCACACACACACACGCGCACACACACACACACACACACACACACACACACACACACACACACACACACACACTGACATGCAAACACACACAGACACACACTGACATGCAAACACACATATACACACATGCACACACCTACACATACACACATGCAAACATATATAAACACATCCATACGCGCACACACACACACACACACACACACACACACACACTGACATGCAAACACACATATACACACATGCACACACCCACATACACATTGTAATATGATACAAATTATAACAATAACAGTGGTGTTATAAAGGCAAAAGAGCTTCAGTGAAGAAGTCAGTAGGCTTTGGTATCAAACAGCATCAAATACTGTGCATCACCTTTTGTTGCTATATCACCTCCTTACTCTTTGAAATAAATTAGATGAAATACATGAATTCTGCAGTGCAGTTGATATTTCAGTGATTTATTATGCCCTAATCCATCAAGAGGCCATCTCATTTAGCTGAGCTTCTGAAAATAGTGAAAAGCCTGTGTGTCAGATCTTGCATTACCTAAGCCTCGGTGACGGATTTTCCATCACTGTTATACTTCCTCAGCAACTTCTGCTTCAGTGGGAATGTAAACGAACAGCTTTGCAAGGACAGTACCATATTTCCTTCATTGCTTTAGAAATATATTATTCTCATGTGAAGAGCCACTAATGTTGTTATCATTTGCTGGAATGAAATCCTGGACTTCAGATAAAAAAGCACTTCTCTAAGAGGAAGATCATTTTTTGGATCTAAAGTGATACACAGTCACTGTCTCTGAACAAAGCTAATTGCTGCCTAAAGTTGGCAAAGTCAGCTTTCATACAGAAGAGTGATTATAGATATTGCTACCCTTGAACAGTGATCAGCACGGTCAATCTGTTCTACAGCTTTATGTTAATTTAACAGACTGCCTGTAGTGAGTATTTCAGAAATTAAATTTTCCTTGTCACTTTTATACCATCATACATTTAGAAGTCATTTTCAAAGCAAAGTGACATTAAACCTCCCATGCATAGAATTTTTGTTTTTTACTTTCATGCTAAATTATGAATTTATATTTAGCACTAGTGTTTGTCTCCATGCTTTAAAGCCATGAATTAAAAAAAAATCCACATAAATCTTACAATCGGTTACATAGGATGACAATATGATGATATTTGATTTTGTAAATGGGTCAATTAGGTGTCAGAAATACTGCATTCACTGTGCAGGACTGACTTTCTGACCTTTAAAAGGACGTGTTCATTTCTTTTACAGCAAAAGAATTATCTGATGAAAATTCAGAAAATATTTTTATTAAGTTGTCAAACTATTCAGGTGAGTACATCATATGCTTGAAGACTGACATTCCCATTAGAGATATGAATGTTGTCAATCTGGCATGGTTTCTGTAATGCAAACATCCTCCATACCCACATAAAAAAGCTTTTAATAAAAACAGTAAAATATGCATTGATATAGCTATGCCTACCTATCCAGCCATCCATGCATTTGTGTATGAGTATATTTTGAATAGATTTATCAAGAGAGAAAAGCAATCATAAATGTAGGAAATAGATGTGAAAAGGTTAAAACAGACAGCAGCCTGCACAGGAATGAGTGACAATTGGAGTAGTTCAACAGATTTAAATAAAACTGCATGTTTGTTCTTTAATCATTCACTATATGTAGCAATGTTAACACCCTAAGGAATGGGAAAACCATCATACATACCTGGGCTAGACTCAAGGGCACCACGACTTTAAAAGCTATGGTACGCTTTGTCATATGGAAATCCACTTCACTCTATAAGATATGAATAAATTTAAAAGATGCATACAATACATAAAAAAGTAAAAATGAGACTCTGTTGCAAGTAGCCTGGGAACAGAGTTGGAAATACTTTCATTATCTGCTGTTAAGTGAGTGCTGTGACGCTCTTCTCTACACAAAGTAAAGACACAGATGTCTTAGGTGATGGACTGTAAGTAGAGTGGGAAATTATCTTATTTTAGTGAATGAGTCAGTCTCATAATACAGAGATTTGTTTTTAATTACAGCAAATGCATCTCAGGCATCACACTGATACAACAGAATCTTCCATATAAGGCTGTCTTTAAGTCCCAGAAGAAGAAAAAAAGCAAAGGGTGATGACTTTATGTATGCAATTTGTAAGGTCATCAGATAAGCACTAGACCTGGTATATCCAAAGTACTATCTTGATAACTCGCCAGTTAACTGCATGACATTAAACAATTATTACATTTTTAAAAGTTAAAGTACCACTCAGCAAAGTACATTTTAAATAATCAAAATGATATGCCACGTATGAAGAAATATTGGCCTCGAGGTTCAAGAAACCTGTGCTGAGTTGTGGTATTTTGCTGTGGTAGACGGAAACTGAAAAGGGTTTCACGCACATGTGCATTCATATAAGTTATATAGGGAAAACAGAGTTGCATAGCCTCTCCCATCATTCACATTTATGTATTTCTCTGTAGTGTAGTGAACTCCACTCCTTAATTTCCAAACTCAGTGGGTTAGGGTCACATATTTCCAAAACAAGAATGCTGATGTTCGTAAGTAGTGTCAACTCAGTAGATTGCATGAAAATCAGTATATAGCTGAAAGGAAAAAATACATATTAATCTGTATAATTTAAAACACTATAAGCCATGAACATATACCAGTATGTGGATGACACTTCAACACCCCATTATAGTTAGTGCTATAACCAGTGCATGTCACTTCTAAATAAGTTTTGCACTCTACAACTGAAAAGGATAGTTATGAGCACTGGTTTCCAATAATTTTTCCACTTCACTCTCTACCCAGTGACTTTCAGTTTTATCTCTTTAAGAGTAATTGCATATTTGCTAAAATTATTTTTGTATTCATAAACACATAAAAACTGTTTTTAGGAGGGGCTAAACCTAACATTTTTGTACCATTGCACCTTCTTGTTTTCATGCTAACATGCTGCATCCAGCCAGAACAAACAGTTATTATACACTCAGGCATATTGTCAGCTCATGGCAGCAATTTATAATAATTCTTTCTCTCAAAAAGACATACACCAAATGCTGCACTTCAGTATTATTGCAGTTAGCATTATATGTATGTGTGTATATATATATATATATATATATATATATATATATATATATATATATATATATATATATATATATATATACACACACACACTCACACACACACACACACACACACACACACACACACACACACACACACACACACATATATATATATATATATATATATATATATATATATATATATATGTGTGTGTGTGTGTGTGTGCGTGTGTGTGTGTGTGTGCTAATGGCCCTAGGGCCTTTACAAGCCTAGCTATATAATACTCATGTTCCTTAATTGACGATTGTTAGATGGTTCCCTAATGGATCATTGTAAGATGGTTTGATTGTTTGCACACCAAATCTATGATCAACACCAGCTGCCCCTGTCCATGTGGGACATAGGTGACACCCCAGGTGTGAATTTCTGGTCTCCCATCCAGTTGTCCAGTTTGCACTTAAATAGGGTCATTGAAGAGCTCTGCTTAATGTGAATTGGGAGTTTATACCAGAGTAGGGTCAGTCTCTGGGAGACATATCTGTCTCTCCAGCATGTTCTGTTTAAGTCATAGGCTAGGCTGAGATCTCTCCAGTGAGTGACACTTGTCCCATTTGATTTGTGGATGTGCAGCATTTCCATTAGGGCAGGGTCAGAGACTGCTCTGTATGCCAGACACAGGTTTATTCTCAGCAGTCTGTAGGACATAGATTGAAGTGACAGGGCTTTCAGTCTTTCCATGTAGGTCATGTTTTAGAATCCCTGAATTCTCTTGCTTAGGAACTTCTGTGGTTTCACCAGCTGCTGCAAATGTCTGGTAAGGTACATGCAAAATGGAGTGTTGCACTCTATTAGTGGTCTGATAAGGGTGGAGTACAGAGGAGTTATAACATCCTTGATCTTGGATGAGATGCCCTTACTTATGAGGTGTGCAGCGGAAAAGGCTTTCTTTACCACTGTGGATACATGGTGATCAAGGTTTAGACTGCTATCAACTTGTGTTCCCAAGTCACTCACCACTGGGTTCAAGCTTAGGAGGATGCTGCCTATATTGTTATTTGCAGGGGCTACCTCTTTGCCAAAGGGGGTAACTATGCACTTTTTTACATTTAGTTTTAGGCTGTGGCTTTGGCACCAATCATTTGTATGTGCTAACCCCTCCTGTAATATGCTAATATCTTTAGCGGATTCAGTGAAAGCTCCCGGTCTGCAGTCAACTGAGAACCTGGTAAACCACAGGTCATCTACCTTCACCTGAACGTCCAAGAAATAGATTCCAAAGAGTAAAGACCTAGCACAGAATCTTGTGACACCCCACTGGTAACTGCTCTACTGGTGGAAGTGGAATCCCCAGCTTTGAACGCATGTGTTCTGTCGGTGAGCCAGTTGGCTACCATCCAGTGACATATGGGTTAATCCCCAGCTGGGAGAATCTCTCAATGATACCTGAGTGAGGGATTAAGTCAAGATAGGCAGTATGTACTGCTTTTCCTTCATCCAGGGCTTTGGTGACATTCTCAAAGAAGTCTACCAGGTTTAGTAACCATGATCTACCCTTAACAAAGCCAAGTTGGGTCAAGTCAAGAGTTTGAAGGTTGCCTTGTTTATAAGGTTGATGATTCTTTCCATGGCCTTGCAGATAAGGCTGGTTAGGCTTATGGGTCTATAGTTCTTAGGGTCAGTTGATGTGTAAGGGGATTACAGTTGCTGTTCTCCCCTCTGCTGAAACAAATCCAGTGCATAGGCTATGACTAAAGAGAGTGCCAAGTGGATCCACTAGATCATGTTTTAGGTTTAGTAAGCAGCCTGAGATGGTTTTCCATCCCATAGATGATGCGTTTTTGGTCTTGGAGAGCATGGATATTACCTGTTCATTGGAGATACTGGGCAGAGGACAAATGTCAGGTATGCTTTGGGGTATGGCTGGTGGGAAAAGTAGGGTGAAGTTTGCACCAAATCTCTGGGATACATACCTGTGTCTCCGGTAGGTCCTATCATAGGATCATAAAACGTTATTAAGCTAATGGCCCTGAGGACCTTACAAGCCTATCCAAGAGTTTATCCCCAAAAAAAGAAACCTCAGTCAGCACTTGTCACCCCTGTCAATGAGGGACACAGGTGGAACCCCTGGAACAGATTTGTAGTTTCCCAACTGCTTCTGTTTCCCAATTGCACTTGAAGAGGGTCAGCAAAGTACTCTGTTTGACATATATGGGATGTCTATTCCAGAGATAGGGCAGCCTCTGAGAGACAAACTTGTCTCTCCAGCAGGTTTTGTATGTCCCATATTAGATTTAGGCCTTTTGAGTGGGTAATGCGTGAGGAGTTAGACTTACAGATATAGAGCATCTCTAGTAGGGGAGAGTCTGAGATTGACTTGTAGCCAAGACACAGATCACCTTTGAGCAATCTGTATGATACCAAGTAGAGTGTTAGTGATTTGAGCCTGTTCACATAGGACAGGTGTTGGAGGCCATGGATTCTCTTTGTGAGGTACTTCTGTGGCCTTTCCAGTTGGTGCAGGTGTTTGGAGAGGTACATACCAAAAGTGCGTTAAACTCAGTTATTGGCCTAATGAGGGTGGAGTACAGAGAGGTAATAACCTCAGTTTTTCTGGATGCAATCCCTTTACTTATGAGCTTTACCAAGTGAAAGGCTTTTCTGACCACTGCCACTACATGATGGTTGAATGTGAGACTGTTGTCAACCTGAATACTCAGGTCTCTCACCACAGGTTATTTGCTTAGGCAGTTGCTGTTGATGTGGTAATCAGTAGGGGCCATGGTTTTGCCAAATGGTATGAAAATACATTTTTTTTGCATTTAACTTAAGGCCATGACTTTGGCACCAGTCATTTGTTCCTGTGAGACCCTCTTGCAGTGTGTTAACATAATTTTGGTAGTTAATGACATACCCAACTTACAGTTGTTCACAAACTTTGTCAGCCACAGGCCTTTTGTCTTCCACTGGACCTCTGAAGAAGTAGATGCCAAAATGTAGGGGTAGCAGGACAGATCCCTGGGGAACACCATTAATAACAGGTCTGCTGTCAGAGGTAGAGGCACCTGTTTTGACCTTGTGGATCCTGTTGGTGATTCAGTCAGCCACCCACCTGATGAGATAGGGATTTATGCCAAGTTGTGTTAGCTTTTCAATGATGCCTGAGTGGGGATTGTGTCAAAGGCCTTTACCAAATGAAGGTAAAGTGTATGCACTGATTTTCCCTCATCCAAGCCTTTGGTGACAGTCTCAAATAAGTCAACCAGGTTCAGCAGTCAAGATCTGCCCTTGACGTATCAAAACTGAGTGGGGTCAAGTGTTTGGAGATTGCCTATGTCCTTGTTTATGAGATCCATAATAATAAACTCCATGGCTTTACAGATCAGACTTATCAAGCTAATGGGGCAATGGTTTCCAGGGTCAGTAGTGGCACAATCATTGTGCAAAGGAATGACAGTGGCAGTTCTCCACTTTACTGGAATGAAGCTTCTACTTAGGCTATAGCTGAATAGGGTGCTCAATGGCAAAGCTAGGTCTTGCTGGAGATGGTGCAGAATACAGCCTGAGATACTATCAGGTCCCATGGAACTGTGCTCTTTGCTTTGGATAGGGCCTTTAACACACTTGATCTACTGAGATTTGAGGTGTGGGACAGGTATTGGGGATGTTGGATGGGCCTTTTTGGGAGACAGGGGGGTGAGGTTTGCACTGAACCTATTTGCTAGCAGGTTGGCTAAGTCAACAGGATCAGTGTAAGTGATACCGTTAAGTACTAATTTGGAACAAACCTGAGCTTTGCAATGGAGGTTTCTGACATAACAGAAGTAGGCTTTGTGGTTTTCCTTTGTTTTGCAGGCTAGTTTCACGTCATAATTGGCTTTGGAGGTTTTCACTAGTCATCAAATTTGCTTGTTGAGGCTAAAGAGGGAGTTTTCTAATTTGGAACTTGTTCCTTTTTAGCCTTGGACAACAGTTTCTTCCTTTTGTTGTAAAGTCTGTTGATAGAGGATGCCCACCAGACAAGTTTGTGTTTTCTTAAGGAGCAGATTTTATTTCTGTTGGGTATGGCTGAATCCATGTAGTTGTACAGGTGCTTGTATACTGCATTGGTGTACTGTTCAACACAGTTGCCTGCATCCTCTGAGGGAGCAGTAGTGTGAAGCTACTGACACCCTCTCTTAGGAGGTTGTAGTCAGCTTTTGCAAAGTTTTTTAACTTGGTTACGGCTGGGGGGGGTGGGTGGGATAGAAACTTCCTATTTACATCACAGGCAAGGTTTAAGTCTCTAGAATGAGTAATTATGATGCTGTTTGTTTTACAGACATGCACAGGGTCCATTAGAGTAGAGTCTGACAGTGCCTTGTATTTCAGGCATAGATATTCCCTCAATAACCTGTAGGAGACAGCATATAGGGATAGGGTCTTGAGGTGGTCTGCATAGGACATGTTAATTATGCTCTTTATTATCTTACTAAAGAACCTCTGTGGACATTCCAATTGTTGAATATGCCTGATTGGGCATTGTACTCAATGATAGGTATGATGAATGCCAAATACAGTGGAACAATGACTTCCTTAGACCTAGATGCCATGCCTTTGTTTATAAGCTCCACAGATATGTTGCCAAGTCCCTGACTATTGGGTCATCTCTTAGGTGTGTGTTGTTAATGTGATAGTTACTAGGGATGGATGACTTCCTGAAGGATACTATTATGCATTTCCTGGCATTTAGTCTTAGTCCATGGCTCTGATACCAGTTGTTTGAATGTATCAACCTCTTTCTGGTGAACATTTGTGTCAGTGTGCTATTCAATGACAGTTTCTAATTTGCATTAATCTCTAAATTCAGTCAGCCAGAGACCATTGACACTGGCCTTGACTTCAGAGAAGTAAATGTCAACAAGGAGCAGTCCCAGTACCGATCCCTTAGGAACTCTGCTTCTGAATTGCCTCTCTGCAGAGGTGGTTCCCCCATTCTAGCTTCCTATGTGCTAACTGTGAGACAGATGGCTATCCACCCAGTGACATAAGGCTATGTACCTAACCCCCTGAGTTTGTCAACAATGCCTGAGTGGGGTATTGTTTCAAATGCCTTGGCCAGGTGATCATAGGATCATAGGATCATAGAAAGTTACTAGGCTATTGACCTGGAGGTCATTTCAAGCCTAGCTGTTTCATCCCAATGTAATACCCTAGATATGCTAGTCACCAGAAACATACCTAAATACCAGAGACCTCCCAAACACAGGCACAGGCACTCTACACATAATACTTCCTCTGCAGAACACAATACACATAATATCTCACATACCAGTGTCTTACCTGTCAAGCCCTTAAGTAAAACACAAAACCAAACATATTAGTCATAGGTGATTCCATCATGAGACAAACAGATGTCCCTCTCACCAGGCTGGATAAGGAGTAGATCATGGTCAGCTGTCTGTCAGATGCCAGGATCTGCCATATCACACATGCACTCAAGTCTCTATGACAGGTACTTTTATGACTCTGTCATAGTTGAAGTTGGTGTGAATACCTTGAGATGTACCTCTCTAGACTATATGAAGAGAGACATGACTGAGATCTCAGACTATGTGTCTCAGGCTGGTATGTCCCTAGCCTTAAGCAGCATTTTACCTTCACCTAGGATGATGCCTCAATGCAAACAGAAGATGATTCACTTCAATTAATGGCTTAGTTTTTGGTGTCATTCCAAATGGATACAGCATCTGTCAGCCTGGGATGACATGATCAACAGACCTTGATGCTTTGCCAGAGATGGTCTTCATCTGTCACCTGTAGGATTTTGGCTACTGGCTAAGGCTCTTGCCAACCCCATAGTGACATTTTTATGTAGTGTCTCAAGGACAAAATTCCTGATGTAAGAACTCTATCTAAGAACAGCCTCAAGGTTTTCCTGCAAAACGCTAGGAGTCTTAATGTGAAACTGCACTTATCAGAAGCAGTCTTCATCTTGGAAGACATAGACATTTGTGAAGTCATGGAGACCTGCTTCAAGGCTTTGGAGAGCACTCCAGCCATATCAGGCTACACCTCTTCCCACCCATTCAGACCACAAACTGATGTTGTGAAAACTAGAGGAGGTAGTGTATCAATATTCATTAAATATAAATACACCTCCAGATTGGTTAGAGAGCATGATCCCCTGGAGATACTTCAGGTGCAATTAACTGTTGGTAGAGGGGTCAGGACACCCACTCTGCCTATTTGGATCTACTTGAGTCTATCAAGATACATCCGAACACCGTGGTTTGGGTGACTTTAACTACCCATCCATTGACTGAGAAAATTACTTGTGTGTAAACTCACTTGCCCAAAGATTCCTCGATTTCCTTAACTCCAATGCCCATAAGTGGTGCCAACATCCTGGATCTGGTGCTTACCAATATGGGGGACCACTGCAGCACCCCCATTGTGAGGTCTTCCGTGGTGAGATTTGACCATAAATCAGTGTCATTTGAAGTTACTATCACACCTGACCTCTCCAGCACCAACTAAACTAAAAAACATCTCCAAAGCAGATTATAACCTCTTACAGAATGGTATAAAGAGCTTCACTGCACCTTCCCCTCAGATGGAACTGGGAACTATGCACAGTTCTACACAAATGCTTTATACAAACACCTGAACAATTGCATTGACTTGGCCTTACCTGATAGGACCAAAACAAGCTCCTCAAGGAAGAGCAAACTTGTCTGGTGGACAACTACCATTAACAGGCTTTACAATAAGAGGAAGAAACTGCTGTTTAAGAGTAAGAAGGCACGAGTCCTAAACTGGAAACATTCCATCCTCAGCTTAAACAAGCAAATAAGAGTTCTTGTGAAGTCCTCCAAAGCTAACTATGAATCCAAACTGGCTTCCTCAACTAAGGACAATCATAAGGCATTCTTTAGTTACATCCGTAACCTAAAAGGAAATGCCAAGATCTGTGCCAAACTGGTAGTTAATGATACCACATATATCAAGTCTGTGGACATTGCTAACCTGTTAGCTGACAGGTTCTGTGAAAACTTCACTTCCCTGTCCCTGCCACACTTACCCCATTTCATCCCTACCACCTATCCTGTACCTTGTATCTCTAAAGAGCAGTTCATAAACTCCCTCTCTAAGGTCAAAAACACAGCGTCCATGGGACGTGATAACATTCCAGGCTGCATCCTACATGGGGTCAAACAAGAATTAGCAACAACACTGGGTACTCTTTTTAATCATAATCTAAGCACTGGCTTTGTATCAGCTGAATGGAAAAGGTCACCATTATCCCCTTGCACAAAGGTAGCACTTCCACTGACCCTGGGGACTAAACAGTACACCTATTAGCCTGGCTAGCCTTATCTTCAAGGCCATGGAGAGAATCATCATGGACCTTATCAACAAAGATATTGGTAGCCTCCAAACACTTGATCCTAATCAATTTGGATTTATCAAAGGGAGATCATGCTTGTTAAACATGGTGGACTTCTTCAAGACAGTCATGAAGGCCCTTGATGAGGGGAAATCTGTGCATATAGCCTACCTAGAACAAGCCAAGACTTTTGACACTATCCCACACTCAGGCATAATTGACAAACTCAACCAGCTAGGTATCAACCCCATATATCATTTGCTGGGTCACTAACTGGCTCACTGACAGAACCCATATAGTCAAAATAGGGAAATCCACTTGCAACAGCAGAGCTGTAACCGGTGGTGTTCCACAGGGATCAGTCCTGGAACCTCTATTGTTTGGAATCTATTTCTTAGAACTGCAAGCTAAAACTAAAGGTTTGTGGCTGACAAAGTTTGCTGATGACTGCAAACTCTGAACAGTCATAGAATCTCCAAAACAATGTCAACATCCTACAAGATGGTATTACACAAACAAATGACTGGTGCCAAAGTCATGACCTTTAATTTATTGCAAAAAATATATTATCATCCTTTTCAGTAAGAGTGATGCTCCTGCTAACTATCACATCAATAACAACAGCCTAACTATGCACTCAGTGGTGTGAGACCTGGGCACACAGGTTGAGAGCAACCTTACCTTTGATCACCGCATCTCCACAGTGGCAAAAACGTCATTCTAAATTGCTCATCTCATAAGTAAGGGCATTGCCTCCAGACAAAAAGAAGTTATAACTGGCCTGTACTCTTCCCACAACAGGTCAATAATTGAGTACAATGCCCCTTTTGGTATGTACCTTTCTGAGCACCTGCAGCAATTGGAGAGACCACAAAGGTTCCACACAAGGAAATTTCAAGGTCTTCAGCATCTGTCCTATTAGGATCATGTGAAATCACTGTCAGTTTATTCTGTTTCATACAGACTACTCAGACATAATCTCTGCCTTGCATAAAATGCTATCTTTGACCCTGCTTTATTGGAAATGTTGCATATCCATAAGTCAAACAGTACACAGGCTACTCACTCCAATGGCCTTAACCTGGTATATGACATTAGTAGAACCTGCTGGAGGGAATGATTTGTCTCCCAGAAGTTACCACACCTTTTAAACAAACTCACACTTCATATCAAGCAGTGTACCTCAAATGCAATCTGGATGATTGGATGGGTAACTGAAAATTCATTGCAGGGGTTCCGCTTATGTCCCTCTTAGACAAGGGTGATAGGTGCTGATCATGGAAATAGGGATCAAACTTGGCTAGTCTTGTAAGGGCCCTAAGGTCATTAGCCTAGTAGCCACCTATGGTCCTATGATCATATGAATACCCAGGATTGTATTTAGCAATGACTGCCTATGTCCAGGAGGGGTCTGGGGGCTAACCCCGGTAAGGGTTTACAGTGCTCCATCTACTGTCCATGTTCCTTTTGAAGAGTGTCATAGAGGTGCTCTGCTTCACATGAATTGGCAGCCTATTCCAAAGATGCAGCAGTTGCTGGGAGACAAATGTGTCCCTCCAGCATGTCCTATTCAATGACAAATGAAGGTAGGCAATTTAAACCATTTTCCGTCATCCCTTGCTTTGGTGATTTTCTCAAAGCAGTCAGCTGGGTTGAGTATGAATGGCTTGCACTTGGCAAAACAAAATTTGGTTGGGTCCAGTGTCTTTAGGTTTCCTATATCATTATTGATCACTTCCACGATGATTATATCCATGGCTTTGCATATGAGGCTAGTGAGACTTATGGGTCTGCAGTTTCCAATGTCTGTAGATGGCTCATCTTTGTGCAGAGGGATGACTGTTGCTGTTCTCCGTTCATGAGGCATGAAGCCTGTTTGGAGGCAACAGTTAACTAGCAATTCCAGAGGCCCTGATATTTCATGTTTCATGTTATTCAGGAGGAATCTTGGGATACTGACTGGGCCCATTGATACTGTGTTCTTGGCCTTAGACAGAGCATTAGGGACCTGTTCCCTAGTAATAGCAGGGTGAGTTATATTTGATGGCATTTCCTGAAGGAAGGTTGAGGGGGAGAGAGGGGTAAAGTTGCAGCTGAATTTTCATCAAGTAGGGATGTTATATCTCCTGGCTCAGCACAGGTGATTCCAATAACAATGACCTTTGCACACAATTATGCATTGGCTTTGAGATTGCAGACATAGCTAAAGAATGTCATGTGGTTGGCTTAGCATGGGAGGCCAAATTTACCTGAGAGTTGACTTTGGTAGACTTTAGTTGTCCTCTGATTTGTTTGTTTAGTTTTTATGAGACTGCTTTTATCCTGATGGGTGCTGCACCTCCTAATTTTTGCTATGATTTTCTTCCTTCTGTTATACAACCAATTATTATAAATTCACTAGGGTGACTTATTTTTTTTTTTGAGTTAGTTCTGTACTTCCTCCTGGTGGGTACAGCTGCCTCTATGGATCTATTGACATGTTTGTATGGGATTTCTGTGAACAGTTTTGTGTAGGTAGCAGTGTTCTCAGGGTTCATAGAGGCTTGAAATGTTGCCAGGTTATCACTTAATAGTAAGAAGTTAGCCTTAGAAGAGTTCCTAAACACTGACGTGTTAGGTAGGGTTCCAGGTTTTATTTTTACTTCAAACAAGACCATTTAGTGGTCTGATCTTACCAGAGAAGACATTACACAAGGGAATGTGCAGCACTCTCCCATATTATTGAGGACCAGATCCAGTATGGTTACACCTCTTTCTGGTGTATTGACAATCTGCTCTAGGGAGTTTGTGTTTACAAAATCCAGGAATCTCTGTGCCTACACATTTGGTGTCTTATATGATTCTCCATTAATACTGATGTAATTAATGTCACCCATCAATATGGTATTGAGTTTAAATGCATGATATGTGTTTCTTAGGTCATAGAGGGGTACCTATATTCTGCAAAGAAGAGATATTGGCTTTTGTCTAAAGTGTTTGTTACATGGAAAACTCATGTGCATTGTCCTGTCTGACCAGCATTGAGGCATATTTATTTTGGATGTAACTTGAGACTCCTCCACCTTAACTCCTGTCTGTGTAGTAACTGGTCTAAATATGTGGAAAGCATTATAACCTTGCACTGTCAATGTGCTTTCTGCCGCTTTAAACTGTCTCAGTGGCCGCACAGAGATCAGCATTCTCTATGGTGAAAAAAAGCTTCTAGGGAGTGGAGTTTTTTGTTTAGACTCCTAGCACTGAGCAGTAACACCTTTAGATTTTCTTTGTTTTTATTTGCTATGTGGGAAATACTTTCAGTATGGTATTGTGTAAAAAGGGCACTATGGGGGTGGACAATGTTTTAGCTAATACTTGAATGCTTGCATAGGAGAGGTACAGATCATCCCTGGCAAAGCAACATGATCTGTTGACCATCTTCTTCCATGCAGACAAATACTGCACCCCCTTAGAATAACACCAAAAACTGAGCTAATTATTAAAGTCAGTCATCTTTTGTTCATATTATGGCATTATTATTGAAGAAGGTAAAATGCTTCTCAATGCTAGGCTCATACCATCCTGGGACACATATTCTGAGAGCTCCATGATGTCTCTTTTCATATAGTCTAGGGATGTCCATCTCAGATCATTTACACCCACATGGACCATGACTGAATCATACTAGTACTTGTTGTCCAATGACCTGAGTGGATCCTGGCCTTTAATAAGCAATGGATTAAGACTTTCTCCTTACTCAGCATGGTTAGAGGGACATCAGTGTGTCTCACAATGGTGTCTCTAATGACCAGAATGTTGGATTCTGAGGTAGCGTGCCTTAAGGTTTTCGAAGTAGAGGCTCCATAAGATGTGGCAGTGTGTGTTGACATGGTGTTACTCTGAAGGAGTGCATTTCATGCTGCTGAGGGTGTTTGTACTTCATCTAGGAGGTCTTTGGAGTTTAGGAAGGTTACATTTAATTGCCTCAGCATATGTGGGTGTATGTGTCTGCTTTGAATTGTGTGTGAAAGGTGCAGTGTGTATACTACTGACCTTTTCTACATTAGGAGGGCTTTGATGCTCCAGTGACATTGTATAAATACATCTCTCACATATATCAGTTTAAGAATTAACTAGTTGTCAGTATAAATGAGGAAATTTCTATATCGCTTCAGGATGCCCATGTCCACCAAGCTGGTAATGGAGATTGTGGGAAAGTTCATATCCATGGCAACAGACCCTTTTTTATTGATTAGACAGTTAGAGTGAGAATATAAAGTAATGTCAGAAGTATCCAGTTTTCAACTCTAATGGCAGTGCCTGTTATTACAAAGTAACCATCCTTTGTGCAACCAGGTATTAGTGAATTTTCAATGGTGCTTTTTACAGGACAAATGTCAACTTGAGGTATCTGTGTCTATACAGAGCACTGCCAATAAGTTGACGGGAAACTAATAAGTAGACTCTGATGATTTATGGATGAAGTATTCGGGCAGATGCTCTGAAGTTAGAAGCAAAGTAAGCAGTACTTACAGAAAGAAAAGAATTAACTTGTGAAGAATTATAAAAAGAGGTGAGTCGCCTGAATAGCTACTGTCTGGCTGCTACTAGTGTTGGTCTCACCATAGCTTCACTCTGCTGGGACAGCAAAACAGTAAAATCAATGTCAAGAACAGAAGCAGGCCACAGTCTGTTTGGTGATCCACAGTCTTTGTCTACATGATGCAAGAGTCTGTGGGCTTGATGTTGCCTTTTTCTGGTAGATACCTTGAATACTGTCTGTAAATGCAACCTATCCTACCCAGACCAATCAAGAAGGTCAAGCACAGACCTCACTGCCCAACCAGAAACAGTGAGGAATCAGTCTACTCTGCTCCTTCTCTTACCAGGAGCAAAATATAAGCAAAGATTTCAAGCTGGCACATATGAAGGATTTATTAGGTTTTCTGGTGATCAGCAGAGTCCAGCAAACAATGTGTCTGCACTCCTTCACTCCCCAGGAGCAAAACAGAAACACTAGTCATAACATAACTACTGAAATGCAGAACATGGGCTCGGCAATAATTGGTGGTCTTGAAGCAGATGTTATAGATTTTAAAGGTGAGATGGAAAAATGGGTTAATATCTTAAGAAAAGCTGGCTCATGTTGATCCATGTTAAAACTACAATTTGTTGAACTTTAATAAACACTAAATGAAAACTATTAGTGCTTTTGTTCACTTCTTATGAACTTCATCAGATAATCCTATACGTTTGCCCTGTTTAAATGCATTCAAAAGCAACCCCTTCAGTCCATCCACGCAGTCCCCCTTCCTTAAAGCAGCATACTCCTTTTATCCAGTATTCGCCATGAAAAATATCTTAAATATAGAATATAGCATATAAAATGCATAATACCAATATAAAAACACACAACTCATATCTAATAACAGGCCTAAAAATCAAACTAGCCAATAAAAAGGGCAATAAAACTACTTAATTATTTATAAATACTTAAATGTTTAAAATGTTAAATGCTTAAGCCTACAGTAACTTATATTCCCAGATGGTTTCCCATTCAAGTACTAACCAGCTCCAATCCTGCTTAGCCTCCAAGATGAAAGAAGAACAAGTACAGTCAGGTTAGCCTGGTTACTAGTTGGATGAAATACATAACCATGTAGATGTAAACCATATACTTCTTAAGGTCATGGTACATAAATAACAAATATAAATAAATGTAAACTAGTTAAAATAAAAATTAAATAAAATTATTCTCTTTATTGGTTGTGTTTTAAGCTTCAAAATACAAGAAATATTAATATATTCATTGAGCCCAGACAATCTACTAGCATCCAGTACCATTTTCCATGACATTTCCTTCTTCTCCAGTAGTAGGCTACTAGGTACCACCCCTATAGCCTAAACTGATATGGTCAATAACTACATACTTAAAATGGTGTCCTGAAAAATCATAAACATGTTTAGCAAGGGCATTTGTCATAATGCATTTTTTGATATTATACTCATGTTCATAAATACTTTCTTTCACTTTGTGGTCCATCTTCTCTACATAAAAACACTGGCACACTTCACATTGAGCTAAATAGACTAACCCCTTAAATTCACAATTAAAATTTCTAAGTATCTTAAATTCGTTACCATGGACCATAAAGTCTTTCCTTCCATTGACACATTTACAAAAATGGCACCTACTGCATTTTCTCATACCCTTATAAAATGTACTGTTATTTACAGCATATTCCTTTCTTTCCAAGATACATTTCAGATTTTTCCCTCAACAGCTTGTTCCACTGTTTTAACTGGAATAAATTACTCTCCATTAAAATGTCACAATTCTTATTAAGAATCCATTCCAAGGTCTGGGTATCACTAAAATATGTTGTAATAAAACTGGTTTTGTAACTATTTTTAGCACTACTCACCCCTTCCTCAGCAATACCCCACACACCTGTACCAGGTGATGGAAGTGGTCCCATAGTACTGGGTTCAATATTTGGAGGAGATATGACTCCATTTCTATCTGGTCCTAGGATAGGTTTAAAATACCCACGTTCCATCTTACTAATAAGTTGCACATAAAAAATTAACGTTTGCTGTTTTGGGTTCTATAAATGGAGGTTCAGTAAGTTGAACCTTCGATGGTATGGTATAGACCTGGATTTTGATGAGTACTAACTTGAAATACAAAGTTCTACATTTTCTATGGACTTCCAATTGCCTATAAATATACTTGCCAAAGGGTGACTGACTGTGCTACATATCTGTTTGATGTCACCTACACCATATTTATTCCATTTGTTCATTATTTTTCTGCAATGCTATATCAAATGCCTTGGTTTAACCAAGGCATGCTGTATGTAGAGTCTCTTTTAGATTTACTGTTGGGGTTATCCAATCAAGGCACTGTGCTGCATGAATGAAGAATGAATACAATGAATTTGTGCTACAGTTGAAAGATTGTCTAACAAAGTTCTGAAAGTAATTATTAGCTTTAATTGCAACAATGTTATACATCCATTAGAGCAAACCTTGTCACAGTGTATGGACACTCATGGGATACTGACAGCAATATGGCCCTCGTATATTTTAAGGACAGTGAATGGATGTGTTTTATTATATAGACACTAGGCAGGATTCACGAAGCCACCATGTAAGAGTTATAACTCATACACGGAGGCTGCAGTTAAACGGAGTGATGTCAGCATGCTCTGCATATTCATGAGAGCATGCTGAATCACACCTAAGGCTAACACGGTCCGTGTAAGACAGTAGGGGGCGTGTCCGTAGGCCGAGCCCTGTAAGTGGACACGCCCCCAGAAGAGTAAAAGTGCCCAAAGTAAACACCCACGACAGAGTCCATGGAAATGTGAATAAACACAACACAACACATGTCCCCACAGACTACGAACATAAAATTTACAAATGAACATCACATAATTTTTTTTAAATTGTAAAGATGTTTAACTGTGAGTGCGCTCGTTTGCGCGGGCGTGCCCGTAGCGCAGCTACAGTTATCAGTCAGTGGGAAAGCATATAAGAACTAAATATGCAAAGTAAGCCAAGAAGCAATAGTGTAGCGGTAGAGATGTTGGCTGAAGACCAGGCATTCATGATTCGAGCCCCCACAACACCAATTTTTATTATTAGCAAAATAAGCATGAAACAAGTCCCTGACAAATATGTACACATAAAATCACATTTTATGTAAAATGTAATGAAATAGCCCATTTATATTGAAGAAATGAGAGGTAACAAAACAATAAAAAATGCCAGATGTGCCCATAGCTGAGCTACAGTTTAACAGGGTGAGTGCATTTGCCCGTAGGTGAGCAGTGGTTT
Organism: Protopterus annectens; assembly: GCF_019279795.1. Taxonomy (NCBI): domain Eukaryota; kingdom Metazoa; phylum Chordata; order Ceratodontiformes; family Protopteridae; genus Protopterus; species Protopterus annectens. The sequence continues at coordinate 215,442,352 of NC_056729.1, read as the reverse complement.
AACTGGTGCAAAATGAGTGCCCGTAGCTGAGCAGTGGTTTAACACGCTAAATCTATGTGCCCCTAACTGAGCTGAGCGTAATATGCGTGCTGATAGCCAAATGAGGCTTAAACCAGCGTACCCCATTTGCACAGAGCTGCGCACCACGCAAACAAGCTAACCAACGGGCAACGTTGAGCAAGCCGTATCAAAACTGCCTTTACACAGACACACCCCTCAGCATGTCTAGACAGTCATAAAAAATAAAAGTAGTGGCCAGGTTTGAACCCAGGATACTATACACCATAGTCAAGGTACCAAACCACTAAGCCATGACAGCAGTACCTACAAATGCAATAATAGCTAATATATAGGAATGAATACAAACTGGAGCATGACAATGCAGGTTTACTGAAGTTGATACAATTCCAAAATGGCCAATCACAGATATGTGCGGGAAAAACGGACTATATAAGCCCCATAGGCGGGAATACATAGCATAAACGATTGTAGAACTGAACTGCAGGCAGAATGACAGGAGTAGGAGAGGGTAGTTGCTTTCGAGCACAGAGGTGGGGCGTTGAGGAGTCCAGGTACATGGTCTGACTCCTAGTCCACAATCATGAGGCCCACCTCATGCAGGGCCAGGTCGTCTGGGGAGCATACAGGGCTGAGGCGTGGGACCGGTTGGCTCATGATCTCACCAGTGTCACAGGGATTCCAAGGACTGGTGAGCAGGTCCGTCACCACCATGCGGACCTGAAGAGATGCAAGCAGGACCAACTGAACCTTTGGATCCAGGAGGCCCGGAAAATGCCCAACGCCCCACTACTGAGTAAGTTATATTTAATTATGTATGTAAGAAATTAAACTAGCTGATATTATGGAGATGTCAACAAGAAGTTAAGTGTCTTTCACCTCCTAAGGACTCTGCAACCAAAAATTGAAGAGTGAAATGTAAAGATATAAGTTGTAGAGTCTTCCACGAACCACACCAAATTCACGATAAAACACAGGTTTATTGAAGATAAAAAGATAAGCGCTTTCGCATGCTGGACTGCACGCTTCATCAGATCTATCACAATGAATCATTCAAAGGCTTATATACAAAGATGTAGATATCAGCTGATATAATTAATCAATTAGTCAATTAAACAATATAATATCAAAATAATTAATCAGCTGTCAGGCAGTCTTTGAGAATTCATTTAAAGTGCTAGTGCAACTATGTTTAAAACATTCTGTTTAAAAGCTATTATACAAAACAAAATAATACATTCAGAAAAAACTTTCCATGATGCATTTAAAACTATCTAAACATTATGTAGCTGAAAGGCATATGAATGTATAAAATGTATAAAAATGTATAAAAATAAATATATAAGCCTTTGAATGATTCATTGTGATAGATCTGATGAAGCGTGCAGTCCAGCATGCGAAAGCGCTTATCTTTTTATTTTGAATAAATTTGGTGAATTTGGTGTGGTTCGTGGAAGACTCTACAACTTATATCTTTACATATTATGGAGATGTGTATTCCAATATTACTTCATTTATATTACAGCTGCAGGTGTCCATTCTGCGAACCGCAGAGCCTATGGCGATAGGCTGGTGCGGTTGCGCCACCAGGCAGGTCAGTAATCCACTACCAGTAACTGTAAAGAAATATAAAAGTATGACAGTCAGCAAAAGAGTGCAGTGTAGTCACTAAGGAATAAAATGTGCAAGTAACAGTGTGAAAGTGTCTGCAAGTATTGCTTGATTACAAAAAAAAAACCCTACACACTGTGACTCTGTAACTCTAAGCTGTCAGCAGTGACAGTAGCAGCAGCAATCAGAAGCAGTGGTAATGCAACCAGCTGTGACAAACACAGGTAATGCAAAGTAGCAGGTTAATAGTGTGCATACTGTGAACCCTCCAAATGTGTCATAGGTTTGTATCTATAGGTATGTCCATGTGATATGTTGTGTGTACGTAGTTCCACCAAAAGGGGATGACCATACATTACATGTCAATCAGTGTTAGGCCATGATCCTGGCAGCAGTTGTCTGTGCGTTGCCCTCAGCAATGGCTGTAGTGACTACTTTGAAAGGTCAGCCAGGTTCAAAAGGCAGGATCAGCCCATCACAAAGGCACACTGGCTGGGAACAAGTGTCTGCAGGTACCCGATATCACTGCATATGCATCCCATACTGCATAATTCCATAGCTTAGCAGATCAGGCCGGTTATGCATATGATGTGGTAGTTCCCAGGGTCAGTCGAGGTGCCTCCTTAGTGGTGTGGGATCACTGTCTCTGTATGCCACTGTCCAGGTACATATCCTGTAGTACGGCCAAGATAAATTATCAGTGTTATATGCGGTTATATGTCCTCTTGGAGTGCAGGTAGCACACATCCAGGGATACCATGAGGTCACAGTGATGCTGTGTGTTCTGCTCTGCTGAGGGCGGCCCTCACCTGGACATGTGATATGATAGGGAGGTTACATACAGCTGTGATAACTATTTCAACTGGTGGGGGAGAAGGAGGGGGGATACGTGCACCGAACCTGTCTGCAAGACTGTTGCCAATATCCATGTGTTTGGTGAATGTTAAGTAGGTGTGTATTAACACAGAGCATATCTGAGGCATTTGGTCCATATGTGTAACATAACTGAAGAAGGCCTTGTGGTCATCCATAGTGTTTGTGGCCATTTCCCTCCCAGAGTAGGCCGTGGCCATTGTTATGACGGACCGTAGCGTAGTACCAGTGCTGACCACAGATGCCTTCCCTTAATGTGAATGTGCTCTGTCCTGCAGTAGCCTCCTGCTATTGTTATACAATCTGCCTCTGTCTGGGGTCCACCAGACAGGATGCCTAACCTTTGTGCATAGGGTCTGGGTTAGAAATGCGTGTGCAAGTTCCATGCAATCTGTGGCATGTCCGTGGTAAGCATGTGTGGGTTGTGGCTTCCACTGGCCCAGTGTGCTGCATGGACACCATCTCAGTCCCAACAAGTGAATAACTGTCTAATCACATACATATCAAAGTAGTCTACTGTGCTGGTGGTGGTGGTGGGATATGTATATCCAGGCCGAGTAACTTGTGTCCACATCACACTAGTGGATGACGTCCCACATACAGTACCTTGGGATGAACACCCAGAGTGAGGTTGTGCATGCTACTATGTTGTGTGGAATGTGGCAGGTATTGTTGCACAGGTGTTGGCTGAGCACTGATATCTGGCCATGTACCTGTGTATCCACCATGACACACACACATGCAACATATGGGAGTAGTAGTATATCACTACACATGAGTGTCATGTATAGTATGTGTGCCATATATTGCTGACATAGTCTGCTGATATCCTGTTTGTGTTCTTTTCCAGGGAGATGGCGTGTCAGCGTAATCCTACCTACTCTGCAGCGGAAGATGAGGAGATCCACCAGAGCCTGGTGTGGGAGTATGACATCCTGTTTTCCTGCACCAGTCAGAATCAGCAGGAGAGGTCTGCACTGTGGCAAGACCTTGTCCGTAGGGTAAATGATATTAGCACGCATAATAGGACATATGAGCAGGTACGACATCACTGCAATGATTTAATCCGAAGTGTCCATCAGCGTGCATCAGATATCCACAGGCAACAGGTTGCCACAGGAGGTGAGGTGGCCACACATCCCCCCCTCACCAGACTGGAGGGGCTACTCCTAAGTGTTGTGGCTCTAGCCCCGGAACAGCAACAGCAGTACACCTGCTTCATGATGGAGGCTGGATCCACACAGCAGCACGACATGGAGCGTGCAGGTAATATGCCATATGTACACTTGACTGTTCTGTAAACTGTTAGTTTATGCATTTGTAAGGTGTGTCCGTGGTATGTATCTGTCATCATAGTATGTAATTGTGCATGTGTGATACTGGCAATATCAGCAGCTGACGTGTGAAAGGCAACTGGTGTACTACTGCACTGTATCATATGCAATATCAATGGCACAGTTGTGCCCACTGACATTAATCTCATCATTTCTGCAGGTCCCTCTGGGGTTACAGCAAGGCAGGCCATCCATGCTGGTGAGTGTGTTTAACATAACCTATAATAGTCCTGATAATGCTAGTAACAGTGGTGTAACTCAGTAGTGCTCTGTGTGTATACTGCAGGGTGTGCATGTGTACAGGTGTGCTTGTGCCCATGTGTGCATGTGTGCATGTGTGCAGGTGTGCCTGTGTCCATGTGTGCATGTGTGCATGTGTGCCTGTGTCCACGTGTGCATGTGTGCATGTGTGCATGTGTGCCTGTGTCCACGTGTGCATGTGTGCATGTGTGCATGTGACCACATGTGCATGTGTGCATGTGTCCATGGGTGCATGTGTGCATGTGTCCACGTGTGTATGTGTCCACGTGTCCATGTGTGCATGTGTGCATGTGTGCCTGTGTGCATGTGTCCACGTGTGCATGTCTGCATGTGTGCCTGTGTCCATGTGTGCATGTGTGCCTGTGTCCATGTGTGCATGTGTCCATGTGTGCATGTGTGCATGTGTGCAGAAGTGCATCACTGGTAACAATGTCTGGAGACTGTAAACTGTGCTTCCTGTCTTCCTCCCACAGGTTCTGGTGCTGCTCTGGTGACCTGCAGCAGGGAACCTGAATCTTGTGCCACGGGTACTGGTAATGATGATATTTGTGTAATGGTACAGGAAGGTGTGTCAGGGTCCACCATTGGTCAGCCAATTGACAGTACACAGCTATCAACCCCATCATTGCACACAGTCATCCTGCCAGTATATCCTTTGTCACCATTGTCCCTAGGTGATGGACAGGATACAGTGGACATAGACCAGGGTAATGTGGTACCTGTGGCACATGCATCCCCACACAGCAGCCATGGGCAGGGTCCTCCGATGGTACCACACAGACAGTTGCCCATGGGTTCTCGTGGGAGCATCCGTGGGCGTACTGCCTCTGGCTGACGTGCCCAAAGAGGTCTGTCAACCTCAAATATGTTTCGGACTGTCATGCAGGCACAGTCGCGTATGGAAAGGTACACCACACAGGGTCTGAGGGAGCTGAGAGCATGTCGCACAGCCATGACAGACAGTATCCATGACATTGCGGATGCTATCCGTAATTTCACCGATGTCATAGACAGACGTTGTTGGGACATATTACAGCAGTTCCACAACCAAATGTCCATGAGCCAGGGCAATGGTGGGTGTTTGCGGCGTCGACATGGCCGTATGCCTGCAACAGCAACAGCTGGCAGTCGGCGCGGACGACAACAGGCTCGCGCACACCCCCATAGTGTCAGCAGCAGCCCCAGCAATGCTGGGTCTGTGCTGTGTCATCGGCCCCCAGGAGACCATGCACGCGGCTCTGGCCATGTCCCAACAGGGACCTGTGTCCAGTCAACACACTCCCGCTTCTGATGACAGTACCCAGTCTGGCTTAGTACTGGATACAGTCCATAGCACCCCTTCCAGGCACAGGTACCATGTCTGTGCCCACAGACACTGACCTGTCTGACCTGCTAGGTGCAGTCTGTGGCTGTCCACAAACCCCTGTATATGACAGCCATGAGGTGAACTGTGTGCGTGCATACACACATGCGAAATGTTAACACCTAGGTTGACCACATACATGCACACACTGCACCAACACTGCCCCACCCTGTACTGCTGCCCCTTACCAACACACATACACACACATGTCAATTGGTGGTATCATTGGCTGACTCAGGCATACCTAATTCACACCCTGTGCATATGATGACACTGTGCCACCTCCTGCAATCTCCAACATCATTGCGGGAACAGGTAAAGACGTTGCTGATGCACAGGGTGACTACATAGTAGTGTATTAGTAGTATCATGTTGGTAACAGTACAGTGTGCTGCTATGACTGTGTGTATATCCCAGCATGCCTGCTGCAGTAACTGTACGAATGTCCTGAATTGCTATCTGCACCCATAGTACATACAAAAGTGTAACAGCTGCACATAATTGCATGCCGGTGGTAAGGTTGTGAACAGATAGCCACATACATGGGTAGCACGGGGGGAAGCTAACGCAAGTAGTGATATGCAATGGTGGACATGTACAGTAATGGTGTCAAGTTGCCCACAACGACTATGCAATGTGGATGTTTGCACATGTAGATATGTGTGCAGTACCAATGTAATCCAAATCACAAATAACTATGACATAATATCAGTTCTACCATGGGCATCTGCACTGTGTATTCCTGGGTACATGTTGATAGTGCCTACATATTTGCATTGTTACTTACTGTTATTGTTACCCCTTCTTTGTTATACTATGCACTACTTCCAGCCCTGCTTACTGTAGCTTTGTTTGCATGCATGTTCGCTTGGGGTTCCCTGGAACACTGCTTACACCTGCAATGCAGAGTTACAGTGCTTTTGTAGACTCCTAGTGACATCTGCATAGCGTACGATACTTATGTCAACTTTACACATGACAGAACGTCACTGTCTGTCCTGTATGCATGTACGTTGCCTGTGACACATTGCACATGTCTTACCTGGCATGTACCCACATGTGCAGTCATATATGCCAGTGCTATGAAACAGTAGCTGTACACCCACACATACACACCTTCAGTATGTTTTCCCCATTGGCCCTATGTGTTGGTACTCACCATGCCAATCACACTACTAGGGTAGCATGTGCACAGGTAACCTGTGAATCACCTCTATGGTCCAGTTGTGGTTTATGTGAGTCATGTGGCAATGTCACAGCTGCTACATGTATGCAGTCAGCCATCACCCTTGGCCAGGAATGTACAACACATGTGTGGGATGCCACCACACAGCCAATCTGGGGACTGAGCTCACTGAACCCAGTAATGCCATACCCTGTCAGGTGGCATGTCATATATACTACATCCTGGACAAACTTCAACCCCAATCCCTGCTGCTACTATTGATAAACCCCCTGAAGATGTTTCTGATAGTTTTGACCAATTCTTTACTGAGACATTTCAAGCCCTATCTAGCCATCTACCTCCTAGCTCCCCTGGTCCTGAAAGTAGCACCCCTAGAAACCTACTTGCGTTCAGCTGCCAACCAGTTACCACTTCACTTCTCCGTACCTTGATTGAAAAAGTAAAACCCACTACACTTTCTGCTGATCAACTCCCTGCCGAGTACCTACAAAACTCAGCTGATGGTATTGCTTACCCCGTCTCAAAACTAATCAAACGAACCATGGTAGAATCTAAATTTCCCACCATCTGGAAAATATCCTATGTAATCCCACTTCACAAAGGAGGCAGCTCTACTGAAGTCTCCAATTATAGGCCAATAGCTGTACTCTCTCCACTTGCAAAGATTATGGAAACTTTATTCATAGACAATTCATGCACCACCTAATCCAAAATCGCCTTATGGCGGACACTCAGCATGGCTTCTGTCCTCATCACAGCACTACTTCAGGCCTCCTAGCCTTTACTAACACCATAAACCATACTTGCAACACTAATTATATATCCTCAGCCCTCTTTTTAAATCTTTCCAAGGCATACGATATGGTTGATCACCAACTTGTAATCCACACCCTGCAAACATTCTGTCTAGATACTGGAACCTTCCAATGGTTTCAATCCTACCTGCATGGTCGACAGCAGGCTGGCCTCTGGCAGAACAAACTCTCTAACCTTCTACCTAACACCCTCAGAGTACCACAAGGCTCTATACTAGGGCCCTTGTTGTTCTCCATCTTCATTAACGACCTTTATACTGTCATCCCAAAAGTCAGCTGTATCCAATATGCTGATGACTCTACTCTGATCTGCTCAGCCACATCTCCAGTGGAGTTATGGTCAGCTACCCAGACCACCTTTAATACAATAGAAAACTGGCTTTCTGAACATCGTCTGATCCTAAATCCCAAATAAACTAAACTGCTGTTATTTCACCAACACGTAGGTCTACCGCTTTCACCTTTACCATAACATCAACTGATGGCACAATAATCTCCCCTGACCCATCTACTAAACTATTAGGTGTCATCATAGACAATAATCTCAAATGTGACCTACATGTTAACCAAATTATCAAAGCCATCAATAAAAAACTAGGGTCACTTTACAGAATAAAAACCTTCCTAACCCCTCCAGCTAAAAGTGCCATAGCTCGCTCACACCTTCTTTCAACCCTTCTGTATGCATCCCCCTCTACTCTCGAATATGAACAAGACTGTCTTTAACAAACACTCAATTTGCTGCAACCACATTGCCAGGTTTGCCACTGGGCTGCCTTTTAGGACACATCATTGCATCAATCTAAATCAGCTTGGTTGGCTTGAACTACCCAGCCTAATACAGTATAACCAACTGATTATGGCCTATAAAATCCTCTATAATCCGGACAATACCCCTGCACTTCAAATATTATCACCCCCTATAACAATCCTAGACTGCTTTGATCCTCTAACAAACTACTAATTCAGACTAGCAAATTTAATAACACAGCCGGTGATTCTCTCTTTGCAAACTCTGTAAGTAGATCCTTGAACTCACTTCCAGCTGATATTACCTTACTTTCCACCTTAGGTCAATTTAACACTAGACTCAAACAACATTTGTCACTTAACTGGCTATGTCAATGTATCAAGCCTGGGTAACTCGAATGTGTAAAATCTGTTAACCAGTTTACTGTGTAATTTAATTTAATCCTGACTTGTGCTCAGGACTAACTTTAACCTGTGGAACATGTTTAACTTGCTTACTTATGTAATCTGTTTGTAATATGTAATGCTGGTATTATGTAATGCTGTATCTGCTTACCCTTGTAGCTTTTCTACCCGGGCCTCTGCTGAAAATGGACATGCATCCAGTTGGACTATCCCGGTCAACAAATGTAGGATAAATAAATAAAATATATTACAGTGACTACAATACAAGTCAGACATTGACACGCACTGACAGCATGCTGAACACACTGGGGCATATGTGGGGACTCAGAATAGCATCCTGCCTGAGCATCACACACCTCCGCAGCTGGCACACAGGCAAATGTTCCATCGGAGCAGAGCACATCTTCACATGCCACACATGGCACACACATCCCGTGTGCCACACACTCACAGCCTGTAGGGCTACACAACACACCTGATACAGATGTGCCAGGTACCTGTCTTGGGTGCTGCACTGGGGTCCTGCTCAACAGGCTGTATCTGGTGAAGGTCACAGTGATATGCCTCAGGGGCACTATGGTCCACCACAGAACACATGCATGCAGGTCAGTCAGAGGCATGGACACATATGACTCACTCATTGACCATGCCAGTATGGCTGACCTGAGTCATACCTCCCTGGACTACATGATAGGGAACATAGAATGGATCTCTCAGCATGTGGCACAGGCCAGTATGAGCCTGATCTTGGTTGCCAACATACCCTCACCAGGTATGCTACCATTATATGTGGGAAGGGTGTTGTATGTCTACATTATGCTCAGTCTCCAAAGTCATTCATATGGTATCTGCTGACTGTCAACGTGTGCTTACATGCTAGGGAAGCCACAATGATGTGCAAGGGTCATCTTGCATGTGACACCCATGGCCCGATGTATAATGGCAAAGCTCCTTGGTACACACATACTGCCTTATGCTGCAGGACATGGTTTACATAGCCACCTCCATGGGTATCACACAGGTTAGGACACTAACAGTGCTGCTACACAACAACAGCAGTGTACACCGGAAGATGCATGCACCGGACACTGTCCTCAGCATGGTGAACTGCAATGTCTGTGCAGTACCAGATTCCTGATTCATGGCTCACATGTGTTACCCATCACTGACAGGTTATGCCCCATACCATGCCTGTCGTCCAATACACATGTAACATACATGGACGGGGGGGTATTCCAAGGTACCACAGATACACACACCTCCAGGTTGTTGGCACAGCACAAAGCATCAGGGCCTAATCATGTGCAGCTAACAGTGTGTTGGACTGCCATCTGGTTCATAGCCTGGCACACACAACCCTCCCACACACAGGAAGACCACCTATCCTCCATAACAACACTGGCAATATGACAGTCTCAAGAACTGTGTTTATATGGCTGGACTGCATCCAGCCAAACATTGTGCGTGAGCATTACTGTAGCTACAACACACTAGTTGAAGGGTTCACAGCATGTGATCACTGAATTGCAGTGGAATGACATGTTACCACTACCACAACAGGTGGGAACATGCAGCACCTGTACATCGACTACATGTACACTATATGGCCCAGACCAGATGTGTATCCCCTGCTGTAGGTATTTTACCATATACACCCACACTGTATAGACACATACCACATGCGGACCCTGCACAGTAAGACACAGTCATATTGGTATACATTGCAAATACCATTTACCCACTCGAGGCATGTGTCAGACATAGTAACTATTGCAGGTCACAGGTATTTATGTGTATGTGTCACACACATAAATCATGTGTGCAATGCCATTGCTGGTTTAGGCAATGGCATGCATTGTTATGTACAAAGACCCACACAAGGTCATACTGTGTGACACAACCAGACATGGCAGTTGTGGGTTACGAAAACATACCTATCTGTACTCTGACAATGGTAATAGACACAGTAGCAAAGCGCACTATTGGCATTACTAGCCAACTAGCCCTGTTTGGCTGTGCTGATAGTGTGGTGACATCCCCTGTGTTTACTGGGGGCTATGCAGCATCTGGTGTATTGTAGTATTTGCCAGAAGGATCTGTTCTCTCACACTTGCATTTACACACACCCTACTACCCCCCCACACACACACACATACTTGCCATTTGCAGGATTCATTCCCCTACCTAACTAAGTCATAACACGTGAGAGAGATGCATTAGCAAAGCACACTATTTGGATTACTAGATAGTTCCTCTTCTTTGGCTGTACTTATAGGGTGCTGACAACATCAGCATTTTGAAAGGGTAATGTGCATCTCCTGATTGCCAAAACTAACATGTTTGTCATACGGAAATGCACACACACAAACTCCCCACATCCAAACACACACACACTTGCAGGTTTCAAACCCCTACCTAAATATGTTATAGCACTTGAGAGTGACGCTGTAGCAGGTCGCACTATTCTGAGTACTGGCAGATGTTTTTTCTCAAGCTGTATGTATAGGGTGCTGTCATCATCACTGTTTGGAAAGGGTAATGTGCATCATGTAGTGTGATCCCTTGATTTCAAAAAAGCACATGTTTTTCATCCAGAATTGCACACACACAGAGTCCCAACATCCAAACACACACACATGCCATTTACAGGTTTCAAACTCCTACCTAACTCTATTAAGACACTCGGGAGAGATGCATTAGTGCAGTGCATTATTTGAATTACTGGGAAGTTTCCGTTCTCCTGCTGTACTTATAGGGTGCTGACATCATCAGTGTTTAGAAAGGGGAATGTGCATCCTGTAGTGTGTTCTCCCAGTTGCCAAAAGGCACATTTGCCTCACACAAAATTGCACACACACTAACCCCCCTCATCCAAACACACACCCTTGCCGGATTCAAACCACTACCTAACTATGTTTTGACACTCGAGTTGGACGCATTAGCAGAGTGCACTATTCGCATTCTTGGGAGGCTTTCCTTCTCCTGCTGTACTTATAGGGTGCTGACATCATCTGTGTTTAGAAAGGGGGATGTGCATCCTGTAGTGTGTTCTCCCATTTGCCAAAAGGGACATTTCCCTCACACAAAATTGTGCACACACTAACCCCCCTTATTCAAACACACACACATGTGCCATTTGCAGGATTCAAACCACTACTTAGCTATGTTATGACACTCCAGATGGATGCACTAGCGGAGCGCGCTATTCACATTACTGGGAGGTTTTTCCTTCTCCTGCTGTACTTAGAGGGTGCTGACATCATCCGTGCTTAGAAAGGGGAATGTGCATCCTGTAGTGTATTCTCCTAGTTGGCAAAAGGGATACTTATTTCAAACAGTCTTGAACACACACGAACCCCCTCCACACACACTGAGCATGTACAGGATTCAAACCCCTACCTAACTATGTTATGACACTCGAGACGGACGCATTAGTAGAGCGCGCTATTCGCATCACTGGAAATTTTCCCTTCTCCTGCTGTACTTATAGGGTGCTGACATCATCAGTGTTTAGAAAGGGGAATGTGCATCCTGTAGTGTGTTTTCCCAGTTGCCAAAAGGGACATTTCCCTCTCACACACACAAACCCCACTCACCCACCCACTGAGCATTTGCAGGATTCGAACCCCTACCTAACTATATTATAACACTTGAGGGAGACGCATTAGCGGAGCGCACTATCCAAATTACTGGGTATCTGTTCTGCACCTATACTATTTATAGGGTGCTGACATATTTATTTCTACAGAGGTATGTACATGTAGTTCTACCTGACAGGTTGGGGATAGCATATATATGCATTTGCAGCCACCTATGTCAGGGTCAGATATGCACATCGCACTGGCAGGTTATGTTCTATACCATGCTTTGGGACCACAGGACCTGTAACACACAACACAACCAGTCCAGAACACCACACCCACATCCAGGACACACACTTAGCTTCCCTGGGAACAGTGCCAGGATATGCAGGTGTTCACATACACCATTCCAGTTGTTAACATCAGGTACAGGCATATTGTGTGTGAGAACTACTCAGGCTTCTACCACTTTACCCTACAGCCACAACAATCTGTGGGTCCATGTGCTATGGCAGAACCACACACCACAGCCACATGGGGGAATACATATTGCACCTGTCCATCTGCAACGTGGGTACTCACTGTTCCACACCAGAGGTAGACCACCATTGTTGATATCTGACCATACCCACCTTTCCCTGGACATCCATATCCCATATCCACCCCCAGGCAAGGTTGTCACTGCACACAAACTGTATTTAGCACAAGCAGACTCTACACTTGTGTAGACTGGGGTGGACGACTTCAGAGGACCCATGCTGGGGGACTATACTGGCCACTCAGCATAATCCTTGACAATTGCATTCTATGAGCATGTGTACGGTTTGCATTGGTCATGCTATCCCACATATACCCATGACTGCTCCACAACAAGACACCTGTCAGCTGTACACCAGCCATATATGTACCGTACAACAGACAGAGTGACCTAATACATTGCAGAGCTTTAGCCCACAGAGGGAGGACATCTGTGAACAGTTACGGCACGGCACTTCATTCACACACGCTCATTACAACAAAGTGTTGACAGTGGAATCATCCAGAGAATGCAGATAGGGCTCCCCTCAGTCTGTTATTGATGGACACCTACTGTCAGAGATCCTCAGCAACCCTCTCACAGCACACACCGACAACATGGCTGTGGCTTAGCACATTCAATCCCTGGGACCTCCACGGTGCCCCTGCTTGACAGAGGCACAGCTCACTAGCCTCACATGTTGCCTTCTGTGACCTACTTTACAGTGGCACCATAGCCTACTGTCCTGGGGATGCAGATGCCAAGCACACTCTGGCTGAGCTGTCATTCCCTAGGGCAACAAGCCTAGTATTGACCTCTACACCCATATGTTCAATTGTCAGATGCACAATATCTGTTGTGCTGTTCTACTGTTTGCAGGTCTTTATTGCCATAGCATTCCCTGTTCCTATGACCAACTTGTGTATCTGTGGAAGATGTTTGCATATGATGGCGATCCACTATATCACTTATGTCTCTGTAGTCATTTACTGTGTGCACTGGGCAGATTGCTGTGTTGTGGTTGGTTCCTGGACTGACACGTACAAATACCAGATATGTGTGGCCAACTGCTAAACAGAGATATGGCCTAAGTGTGTGAGCATGCCCAGTTCAGCCTTTCCATGGAATGTTGTCTGACATATGCCTCATTTATCAAAGTGTGCGAGCATGCCCAGTGTGAGCTTTCCATATGTTGCACTCTGTAGTCCACCACATATTTGGGAGTGTGTGAACTTCAACAATATCTCACATTTATGGTTGTGTGTTGGGTGTCATGTTGTGTACTAACTGGCCAACTGCTTCGTGTCTGCCACAACAGGGATTATACTGTGCCTGCAGGGATTGCATGGGATACTTTGCAGACAGTTCTCAACATACTTTCATAATGACTTAACACTGTAGTACCGTATAGTGTACTGGTTCAGTACTTTCACTGTGATGGACAGTATCCTGGGCTTTAGTCCTATGACTGCTTGACATCTTCATAGTGAGCAAAACAGACTGTCTAGGGGCCAGTTGTGCACATATGACCATGTTGCATTATGTTCAGATATGGACTACCTACACCAGGTTCGTCCAACATTGCTAGTGTATTCCACAACATGGGTGGACATTGGCAAACACTAGCAATGTTCCCTAGGCCATTTCTGATGCTAGTCACAGGGTGTGTTTGTCCTTCGACACACATTGTAACTGGAGTTTGCCATGACATATGTCATGGTTAGTATACTGTGCCTCCGTCTACCTCTGACATAACAGTGATACCCACGGTTAGCCTACCATCTCCCATCCACTCATCAGGATTCCTCTTGAGGGGTGTCGATATGTGACTCTCTGGCTGACCTGTACCAGGAGTTTACTGAAGAGTGGGGGTGCCTTCTGTGTTATGGATCATTCTGTACAGATTGTCCTATGTATGTCAGTGCTGGGGTTCAGGTCTCTCATGTGCATAGCTCACTGCCATTCATATTGTACAAGGTGCAACATGTTTATTCATTCCAGGTTGGACATGTCTTCATACATCAGGCACAGCTTTCCTGTAGCTGGGAAGTATGGCGGTGTGTGGGGCTGCAGTTTGTTTACTCAGGCAACACATGGCATCTGTTCATGCTCTTTGCTACTCCTGGTGGGGTACTGTTGTGGACTTTACAGTTGATGGAGGTGTCTGCTGCAGTATATCCCACAGGGGCTATTGTAGTCACTTGTGACGCTGATGGAGGATGACTGCAGAGCCACAGTGAGTTCCCCTTATCTACATCTGCCAACCTTCATGTTTGGGTGGGTATATAGTATATGTTTCTGAACACTACAGCCACATGTTTGTCCAGTGCAGGATATCTATCACCTTTTGTACCCAGGTCTCACATTACATGTTAGGTACCTCATGGGTTAACACCTGTGTGGTAATTTGTGGGCACTTACTGTATTTCCATGGTGGTTGTCTATACACAGTTCTGCAATTAGCTTGCTGACATGGCTATGGCTACAGTTGTCTGTTTGTAGGTGGCCCTTTTGTGGGTTGCTTGTGTCAGCTGGGGGTCGGATATGGTGGGCTGTTTGTACTCCTCTGCATACATGTTCAGTCACAGTCCTTCCATGTTGGCCTATACCTATGGGACATATATACAGAACGGGGGGGCAAGACCAGGCCTTGTGGGATGCCACTCATATCTGCTTTGTAGTCTGACATGGATGCGGCATGTCTGACCATGTCAGTTCTGTCCTTGGTCTGGTTTGCAACCCCTCTACTGACATAGGGGTATATATTTAAGCTGGTGAGCATATCCATACTGAACTCGTACGGTATTGTCTAGAAGCATGTGCAAGGTCCAGCTACACTGTGTGGACCACATTGCCC
Source organism: Protopterus annectens (assembly GCF_019279795.1). Taxonomy (NCBI): domain Eukaryota; kingdom Metazoa; phylum Chordata; order Ceratodontiformes; family Protopteridae; genus Protopterus; species Protopterus annectens. The sequence continues at coordinate 215,426,781 of NC_056729.1, read as the reverse complement.
TCATCAATGACCTTAATGACTGCTTCAAATGGGTCAGACATGTTTAGGGGCAGGTTCTGCAGTTACAACAGCCACACTGTATAGGGTCCAGTATCAGTAGGTCCACAATAGCCTTCTGTCTGTGGTACATACTGATCCTTTCCATAGCTGTGCAGAACAAGCTTGTCAGGATCCTGGGGTAGTAGTTTGGAGTATCCATTCAGGCAACACCTTTGTTGTGATGGACCACTGTTGTTGTACACTGCTCTTTGGGTACATATCCTGTTGTAAGGCTGACATTGGGCAGTAGTGTGATTTGGCATTCCATTATTCTTGGAGTCCATGTTGGCCTCAGCACAGGACACCATCCCATACCTTTGCTGCTGTGTGTTCTGCTTTGCAGATGATGGTTGTTACCTCAGCATCTGCAATGTCAAGGGACCATTAGTCTGCTGGGATAGGTATTTTGCACTCTGGGGGGGGGGGGTGTTTGCACTGCACCTGACAGGTTGTATGTTAGCAATATGTGTGTGTGTTTAGCATGTTGTTTGTAATATCTGTGTGATTCGGATCATATCTGTGGATGCCCGACATGGTTCCTACCATCAGTTGGGTAAGCCTTGTGATTATCCTTAGTGTCCTGTACATTTTGTATCTTCATAGGTTCATGGGTTCATACTAGGCTATACACCCTAGGCCATTAGTAAGCCTAGCCGGAGTGTGTGTGTCTTTCGCCACCCCTTGCTATGTTCTATTATGGCCATTTATGAAGTTCTTCACTGTGCCTCTGTCTGGTCATGACACAGTGAGGACCCCCAGTATTCATGTACGGTCATCCATCCACTTGGCAATATTCCTGTTGAGGGGTGTCAGTGAGGGGCTCTGCCTACCATGGATTGGGATCCTGTTTCTGGGTGTGGGGAGCCTCTGGGTTATGTATCTGTCCCTCCAGCACATCTTATTTCATTATGTGTTGAGGCTGACATCTGTGACTCTCACAACTCCAATGGCTTTGATTTCCTGTGGTGGAGCATGTCCATTACTCCTGTGTTGGACATGGCCTTGTACAACAGATATACAATGTCTCTAAGTAGGCAGTCTGTGACTGCAGTCAGCTGGGGTGTCTACAGCCAGGCAGCTTATGACATATATTTCACACCCTTTATCCTATTGGTGGGGTAACTATGAGGTCTTCCGAACCGCTGCAGGTGTCACGTACGGTACATCCCATATGAGTCATTGTACTAGATTATGGGTCTGATAAGGGAACAGTACAGCAGCACAGTGACCTCTGTTGATGTTGATGTGAATCCTTTCATGATACGGTGTCCAATATCGACAATCTTCATAGCCACATTGGCATTGTGAGTGTCACATGACAGATTAATGTCGACCTGTGTCCCTAGGTCCCTGATTACTCCTTGCATACATAATGGTTTGACACCTATGTGGTAAATTGTGTGTACCTTGCCTGGTATTTGGTGGGACATTCATACTGTCCAGTGTCTTCAGGATGTCTGGGAGGAGTTCTTGTGTGTGAGAGTGTGGTCTGTCGCATGCTACAGACTGTACAGCAGTTTTGACTACAGTTATGTGCACATGGGTGGTCTCCGCTGCTTTGTGCATTGTCAGTTACCTGGCCATATGGGTGTCTGTGCTGCATATGGATACTCCCCCTCCTTTGATGTTTTGGTGCAGGTGTTGGGGCCATAACACATGATATGTGGTATAACCTAGTAGTGCTGGTGTGCTATCACTAGGCTTGCAGCAGGCTTCTGTCACTGCACAGACATCAATGTTCTCCATAATGGTAAGTGCCTCAGGGGCATGCATATTGCAGTTTGCACATCTGGCATTGGTCAGCATTACCCTTATGTTTCCTACCACTTATGTTTTCTAGGGTGGTGGGTAGTCTTTTTGGCCTTGCCTATATACGGCTCTATGGAGGCGGCAAAGGCCTTATCCAGTATCCAGACGCACACGGGTAACAGGTGCAAGCCATCCCTGGAACAGCAGCATGATGCTTGACATCTCAAGCAGACAGACATTAGACCCTCTTGGACTAACAGCTGTAACTGTGCCAGCTGTTAAACATGAGCATTCTGTGTTTGTACTGTGGCATCATTCTTGGTGAGGGTTGGAGGCTGCACACAGCCAGTGCCATACCGGCCTGGGGTACATACTCAGAGGGACCATCCATGTCTCTTTTCATGTTGACCAGGGAGGTACATCTCAGGTAATTCACACAAGCATGGACATTGAGTGCATCATATTTCTGCTTGCTTTGGGGTGACCTGCGTACTTGTGTTATGTGGCATTTTGTGGCAGCCTACAGGCAGCTTACTTTACCCTTTCCCTTGTTCAGTCTGGTGAGTGGGACAGCAGTGTGTCTGCCTATACAGACACCTATTACGACTGTATCAGGCATGTTGTTTCTCCTTCTGGCCTGTGACTGTTTGGCACACCAGCTTTGTGTACTATTCATTGCATGTGCTATGTTTGAAGGTTGTGGTTGCTTGTGATCTGCTTTGGAGGCTTCTGTTGGTGTGGTGTGTTTGTAATTAAGGCCTCCGGGAATATTTGTCTGTGTTTATGTGTTTGATTTACAGTTGTGGTAGGTCAATGTGGTACTGGGTTTGTGGTGTATGTGGTTACCTTCTCCTCCTAACTAGTTTTGACAGTACTGAGTTGGTGGAGCTCAACCTCTGGTTTGGATACATGGATGCATCTATCACATAAATTTGTATTTATTGGGGGGTGTGGTGGTTGTCTGCGTACTTGGGACTGGTGTCACATTGCCTCTGGATTCACAGATTCTACTTGTTATGGCTGGACTTAGTGATTTGTATGTGTGGACATATGTTATTGCCATACTACTGGTCAGTGATTACTTCCCTTTTTATGTTTGCTCTATCATGTGGTAGCTTCCTCATTCTCTTGCATGGTTTGGTAATGGCTGGAGTCCAGCATGCCAGATGCCTGCGTGTATGGCATTGTGTGTTGTTATTTGTGATTGCATACTCCAAGCATTCCTGGCTGTGTTCATGGAATGCCTGTATAACATGTTCTGTGGTGTGTCCCATATTCTGCACTTGCACAGGGCCTTTTGTGGATTCAACATCGGTTTTGAGGGCTGCAACCTATGCTTTACACATGTTTTTCACTGTGGTATTCTGGCCAGGGACTGGGGTCAGGATGTGTATATCCAGTGTGATTACTCTATGGTCTGGTCTTACCAGTGAGGGGTACACTTCTCATCTTGCCATCCAGTACACATGTTGCTGATTATCACATCCAGTATGCTTACCCTCTTGTGGGAGTGGTACATTGTTCCTGGGCATTTTGGTTTATGGATTCTGGGAAATTTTCTCCTACTGTGTTGGTGCTAGTATAATGCTATTTTCAGTCAAGCAATATAATGTGGTTTGGGGGGGCTTGATATATTCATGTATTCCGACATAGGCCAGGTGCAGTTCCTGGTATTAGGACAGTAGTCTGCAGCAGGCTATATACTGGGAGGTGGTTTTAGCCATTGGTATTTGACCATGGCTAATCCATGCTGCTTCTTGTTGTGGTACCAACATGGGGGTGTGGTTATCCTTGACATTTATTGCTAGTCACCCTCCTTTTGTAGCTTGTTCCATGTTTTGTGGCTGTACAGCACAGTATGAGGTGTGACCTGGTAGTGTTAGGGTGCTGATGTGAGCCTTGACCCAGTTCTCTATTACAGGACTGGTATCTACATTCTCCACACTGTGTGCGTTTACACTGCACACATCTTGCTGTTTAGACATCTGTCATTGGGTAGCTTTACATCTAGGTTCCTATCCCTTGTAGAACCTATGAAGGTGGGTTTGTGTTTTGAGACTTACCTATTCAGGGCATGCTGTGGGTACTGACAGCCTTTGCCAGTATCCATGGGGCATGGCATGATAGGTGCATGCCACCCCTAGCAGGTGGTGCATCATGTCATGCTCCGCATGTCTTCCCAGCCTGAAACACATTGGCTCCCCTTTGACTAATTGCATTACTTCAGCCAGTTATTGCACTTGATCATCCCATCATCATTTTGTGGCTTCATGCTTGGTGATGGTGGATGTTAGTCAGGGTGCTCATGTGTGCGTATAATACATGGTGTTACATTACTTAACATATGGCATTCATGCCTCAGGTGGTGCTGCAGGGCTGCCTCTGTCGGATGCACATATTACACTTCCCTGTACATGTTTGTGAGCAGGTAATGTCATTTTAGGCATCCATGTTATTATTTGAGTGAGTCAGAGGGGGTATCATTCCCAGGGTTCCTACTGAGCCAGTGTATGTGATATGCATTGCCTCTTTGCCAAGGCCAGGGCATACTGGGCATGCCTCCTTCTGCCTACTGGGGCAGGCTCAGGTTGTTCCTCCGAGTCACGCTCTGCCTGTGATGGCCTTGGCAATGGTGGGGGGGGCTGTTTGGCCCGGCCCTATGCTGGTCCTTCTGCAGCTGTTTTCACAAGATCATATTATGTAGCATAGCACATACCATGACAATTTGGGTATATGTAGTTGGTGTGTACTGCAAGGCTCCACCAGATGTGTCCAGACACTGGAACCGTGACTTGAGCAGCCCAAACACATGCTCTATTACATTACGTGCTTGTGCATGTGCCTCATTATGGTGTTCCTGTTCAGGTGTGTGTGCGTTTCTGATGGGTGTCATCAGACACGGCTCCAGTGCATAACCTGCATCCCGTGTGGGATGTCCCCATTGGCAAATGTCTGGTACAGCTGCGTCAAATGCCAGACGTGGGAATCGTGTAACTCCCAGGGCAGCCAGCACACACATTCATTATTATGCCCTGGGCATCACACATGACCTGGCAGTTGATGGAGGGGAAGCCCTTGCGGTTAATGTAAGCCCTACCCTGCTCACCGGCTGGTGCTTTGATGCGTATGTGCGTGCAGTCTATTGCACCCTCTACCTCAAGGTATTCCGCTATTTGCTGAAAGAGATGCATATTGCTGGCCAATACCTCACGGGCATTGGGGAAATATACATGATCACCGACATGTGCTGACATGGCATCCAGGAACTGGTGCAGTACCCTGGAGGCTGATGCCTGTGATATCCCCATCATATCGCCAGTTGGTCTCTGGAAGGTACCTGTTGCTAGTATTCTTAGGCCAACACATACCTTGGTTTCCACTGGGATGGGTTCCCCTCTGTTGGTTCTGTGTGTGAGGCGTGGCCTGCACAGCTCAACAATTTGCTGCAGGAGCTCTCTGTCCACTCTATAGTGCTCTACTATCTCCAGCTCATGTAACCCGTGGTAGGTGACCCTGGGCCTGTACATTCTTCTCCGTCTCCTCACTGTGGGTTGTCTGGCACCATCTGCATTGTCACCACCCTCAGCAAGTCACCTATGTCTCATTATGACAGCTATGGCAGCCCCTAACATTTCTGCTCTGAGTTAAGGTTTTTCAGTTTTCACTTCTATTAGCTTACTCCTGTCTTGCAGTGTCTCTTCAGAGAAACATCCTGCACTACTGTTTGCAGAGTTTTAAGTGCTGGGCTGGGCTACTATTCTGCCTGTGTAATTGCCTGCTTCTAATTGTTTTCACCTGGTAGCTTCAGCAGTTATCCCTGCTAGCTTCCTATTAATTCTGTTGCTTCCTTTTTCTTCTCTGTTTCCTCAGGGGGGAGCAATGTGCATACCATCAGAAACACGCTCACAGTGGCTTCCACACGTGCACACATGCTTACACGGTTCAGAATCTACTTATTCGGGTTAAAACGCGCGTACACCCATGCAAACACTGTTACACATCTGCCAACAGCCTCCAACATACTCAGCCTGCCCTACACACGTGCACGCCCCCGCAAACAGTGTTAAACATCTCCCAACATGCTCTCACATGCTCAGTCTGCCTTACACGTGCGCACACTGCCCTGCTCGCGCTTCATGGCACGCACACATGCGCATGCACGCCCAGCAAGAAACTTGGGTGTAAGTAACAGTGTACACCTTCCATTTCTTGACTTTCCATGACTTATCTAGTGGCACACCTCTTTCCATGATCTGTGTCTGTCATCTGTCATGTTACACTGACCTACAATGAACTGCATTTCTTTCTACCATTCCCCCCTGTGATGTCACCTATCTCTTACTCTATTCCTCCCCCTTATGTATCTCTTACACTACTCAGACTGTGCTCATTTGCTATGTGACTGTGAGATTCAGTATCCTAACCCTCATTTACATGAGATTGCCTACTAATGCTTAGTTACATGTCTTAGATTCAGCTTCCCCCCTTAGCAACCACTACACGTGGCCATGTTGTTTTTGGTCTGCTGGTCCCTGCATTGTCATTCCATGTATTGCATGAAACCCACATTTGTGGGTTTATAACCTTCTTTTTCATGATTTTATACAGCGCAGCTCGTTTGTGCGGGGCTGCGCTGGGTTTAAACATCGGCAATCGCCGAAAAAAATATATATATTTTTAATATTTTGGCATCGGGTTATATTGCCAATGGACACATATTTGGCCAATGGCATGCTGCCTGAGTCATATGCACCCTTTTTTTGGAGCTGACATGGCTCCATTGTGGAATTTGCAGAAACGTACTCAGTTGTCAACTGAGTACATTTCTGCAGCTAAAACGTCTCTTACACGGACTGGTTTCTGCTTTGTGGATCGCTAATATACCTCATTTGCATACCTTTTGGCTGCAAGTGAGGTATTTAGCATGTCCACGCCCAGTCTGTGTAAGAGATGTTTTAGCTGGTCTCTTACACGGAGTTTAGGGCTGTTCCTGGATCGCGAGGCTTGCATGGAGTGTTGCACGTCTCTTACACTCCATGCAAGCCTTTGTGAATCCTGCCCACTATCATTTTCTTATTTTAATAATAAGGTCAGATATTTCTGTTTTTGTACAAAGGACTGAAAAACAAGTTTATAATTCACCATGCAGACTGATTATTTCTTTGTAAGGTATCTTAATCTGACAGTGGATTTGATAGTGACGCTCTTTTAAGGATGGTAAGAGATAATATAACAGGAAATATGCTTTCCCAGGACTTCTGTATTACATGTCTTGGATCTCAGGTTAAGATCGTACATTGGATACCTTTCATTTGTAGCCTGCATGTCTTCCCTGTGTCCATGTGGGATTTCACTGGGTGCAAGTCTCTACCTACCAAAGAAAACCATGTCCTGTAAATGAATTGGTAGTTCTTGAAATTCCACACAGGTGTACGTGCATGTTTACATTCTACAATTTACTGGCATCCTGTTCAAGGTTAGATTCACTATGCTGCATTTGTTGATTGCCATGATAGGTGGATGCTTTGCAACACTATCTTAGATTAGATGGGTTATCCAGTAATAGATAAATAAGTGAATGAATGTCATATGTTCCTTTCTATTTTGCCAAAATGAAGCCCTTCCTTCCTTATTGATACTTTTTCACTTGGTAAATAATGAAGTGCAACTAGAAGGTGAGAAGGAAGCCATTTACAATTTAAAATTATTTGACACTTTTGATAAAGCTCTCTTAGGTAATAGCCCTGAAAACATTCTGTTAAAAAGAAAGGTGAGTATTAGGTATAAAAGAATATTCTGCACTTTACTGTACACTAGGTGTCTTACACTACAAACTTAATAGCAATATTGCAGAGGTCTTTTTCTGTTCTTTTCACAGATCCAGTGTTTCCGTAAATTCTGCCACAGAATTTCTCTCTTTCATGCCAGAACACCCCAAGCTTGTTTGTGGTACAGAGCTATGGTCATTGCCACATAATGGTAATTAGAATATTAGGAGATCAGTAATGATAGAGCCCCCACTGGCAAGAACTCAGTGGTGTCACTGCCTTGAGTAAAATGCTTGGCTGTGGTTTTGTGGTGACCTACACCACCAGGAATTCTGCAGCCGAGAAAGGAAGCATTACCCTTTCTTCCATGCGAGGAAGGATTTTTTAAACTAGTAATGATAGGCATCTTAGCTCTGTAGGCTGAACAACATAGCAACAGGAAAGGGGGACCACTACACTTAGAAAATCAGCATCTGAATTCATTTAGTTTAATTTCCACATGTTTCTCTGTTGGGACCAGCCTATATCCAGATGGTGTTGTGTTTGTGAATGTCATACATTCGGACAGGGATTAACTGCATATGTACTCCTTAAATGGAGTACTATGGCTACACAATCAGGTAAGAATGTATATGAGTTAGTCACCTTTTTGTAATTCTATGGTGCATCAGCTCTACTCAATGGCATGCAATGTGTATGAGCTGCATCTGAAGTTCACTCATGGATATGCCCACTCTTAAAGGGGTAGGGTCAGCCCCATTATTTTTGTCTTCTTTTAATTATATTGGATAAATTGCTTTTCCTTGCTTTTCTAGCATGCTTTCCTTCCCACCTTAGATCCTTTCTTCTTTCTTTTCATATCTAAATAAGAAAACCTTTTTTCATCTCACAGTTTATATCTAAAGATATGGTGTCCAGGTCCAGGGATGTAAACATTCCACTTTACTTGGATCTCATTAGGCCAGTCATTGAATACAATGTCCCTTTTGGCATGTACCTGTCCAAACACTTGTCACAACTGCAATAACTGAAATACTTTCTCATTATAAGCAAAACAAGGCCAAAATCATAAAAAGTATGCAGACCATCTTAAAACCTTGTCCCTCTTCTCAGTATCATACAGGCTGCGAAGAAGCAACCCCTGCCTTGTTTGTAGAATCTCAACAGACCCTGTTCTCTGAGGCCTAGTACACATTTGCAAGTGCATTGGTAACATAAGCTCCTGTTAAAGGAATCTCAATCTGTTTCACAACATAAATAGGGCATGTTGGAGGGACTGGTATGTATCACAGAGAATACCACTTCTATGGAGTTATCTTCCACTCTACATAAAGCAAAGTACACCTCATACTCTATTCAAATGTAATTTGGATGGTGTAAACTCACCCCTGATTTAGTACCTCTGTCCCTCATGGGTAGAAACAACAAGTAAATGTCCCATCATTGTTGTATCTGATTCCTGGTAATTTATACACAAAATAGAAGGGTTAAAATCTACCATGGAAATGTATGGCTAGTTTCTTATGATCCTCACAGATCAATTGCCTAGTAATTACCTATAAACCTGTGATCTTATGTAGAAAGATTTTATAATGACAGTTGCAGCATGGAAATGAGAGGAAGGCATTGACCCAAGTGTCCAAGTACTCGATCACTGTCTTACTAGATAGCCGTATGTTGATATTACAGTAGGTTCTATCAATTTGTTGTTTTCCAAAGGAGGCAATTTTTCTTAACATTTAATTTGAGCCCTTTCTTCATTGCACTAGGAGTTGTTCCATGTTAATTCATTTTAAAAGAAATTAGTATAATTAGTTGATTTAACGACTACACCTTGCTTACAGTCATCTATTAACTTAGTCAGCTTGTGATTTTATGGACATTATTAGGGTAAGAGAAATAAATGCCTTAACCCCGGTGGATACCAATAGTCACCTTTTCCCTAAATGAGTGGTTGTCACAGACTGATCTTGTGTGCCCTGTCCCTCAGCCAGTTAGTAATCCATCTTACCAGACAGGGATCAATGGTTGAGGCAATAAACTGATTTACAATCCCATCATGTGGTATGATGTAGAATTCCCTTGGCTGGACAACATGGACATTATACCTGCATGGCTTTTTTCAAAGAAGCTCATAAGATTAAGCAAGCATGTTCTAACATTCACAAATGTGAATTCTTGAGGGTCAAGCCTTTTAAGTTTTCTAATAGCATAATTTTTGAGGTTGATGATGATGTTCCATGGCTTAACAGACAAGATTCATAAGGTTAATTTTCTGTGGTCACTTGGCCCAGAAATTTATAAAAACAGAAACACAAAGGAATACAAGTCCAGAAAGGGTGTGAAACAGCTGCAAATAGCTCGCTGACCAAATACGGTTTAAAGATAATCTGAAACAACGATGGTACGGGTTGATAACGTTAGAACTTTTATTATAATTACACTTTCGACGAGAGAGAGAATCTCTCCTTCCTCAGACAAAACGTGAAATGCAAAACAGTCATATTATAACCATTTCCCACTTGGCCCAGTGCTGGGGCCATACCTATCAAGAGGCATCACCACTGCAGTGATTCTTGGGAGGCTTAGTTTGAACAGCTTAACTCATTACAACTAATTTACTCCTGAAGGTGTTTCTGCATTAGCATCCTACTGACTCCTCCAGACATCAAATATTGTTTGTTTATATGTGCATTGATAATTCCAAAACAAAGCAACATACAAAGTATTAAACAATTTTATTTTAAAGCTTACACAATGTCAAACACATTTGTATTTATATTTGACCTCTCTCTAGTGCAGATAATGATACTTATTAATTGTTGTTCATATATTTATTTATATAAATATATATGCCATGTTTTTCTAAACATTTTAACAAAGAGATATTACAGGCAAAACTCCTTAGCCTCAGATGAAAGTTCTCATCTGGGTGAACAAAATGCTACTAGCAGAATGTGTGCAGCTTCAATGCTTGCTGAGATATTACAAGTTGTTTACAAAATATTCCAAACTTACCAGTTACTATATTTACTGTGACTTATAAAATCCAGGTTAAGACACAGAACTTAAAGTATACTACCACTATAAAATAGTTTATACTGAAGAGTTTGTCATTTACATGTCTTTAGTGACCCCAATGTTTCCAGAAACATAAATTTTGAAATAAGAAGACATGATATGATTTTATCAAAAGGTTCATAGGTTCATAGGTAAGTACTAGGTTATCGGCCCAAGGGCATCTATAAGCCTAGCCAGAATGTGTTGGCTTTCGCCACCCCCTCAGATTAGTTCCCTGTGCCTCTGTCCAGCAGAGCCATTAGTTCCCTGTGCCTCTGTCCAGCAGAGCCACTGCAGTGATCCCTGGGGTAAATTTTCTGTTTCCCATCCACTCATCAAGGCTTGGGTTTTTACCCATTGGAAGTTATAGTGCAAACTTCCAGGGCTCCATTGGAGGGGATGGGTTAGGACAATGTCCATTAGATCTTGTTTGTCACTGATTATTAGATATCCAAGAGTATTGTTACGACCCATGGAGGAAGTATTTTTAGTTATACAGAGTACATTAAGGAAATGATCCTTTGATATGGTGGACAGTAGTGAATCAGGGACATCTGAAGTGGGGCTGATAGTTTCATGGGAGAAATTTGCAGTAAACTTGTTTGCTAGTATGTTAGCAATTTTTGTTTAATTGGAACGGGAAATGCCATTATAGATAAGTTCAGAGCAGTGAAGTCAATCATTCCTTAGTTTTCCAATGTAGCTAAATGACTTATAATTATCCTTAGCTTCAAAAGCAAGCCTATGCTCATGGAATGCTACCTTCAGTTGTATTGTGAGTTTTTTTAATGTATATTCTCTTCAGGAGTTCTGGTTTTAACAGATAATCTAAGCAGTTTCTTTCTTTCTTTTGTTGTAAAGTTTGTTTATATCTACTGCCCAAAAGGGAGATGTGTTACTGAATTTGTCACAGTGGTGGGTTCTGTCAATGCATTCATCTAAGGGGTCATATAGATCCTTAACATAAGTGGCAGCAAATACCAGGTCACACAAGAGAATTTAAAGCTGTTATCATATAGTTGTACAAGGTTTGCCTTTTTAAAGGCTCTAAAGTGGGTGGTGTTCGTTGCTTTGGTGGGGTGGGGGGTGTTCTGAGTGTAAAGGTAACCAGTTAGTGGTCTGATTTAAATTTGTAGGGAAAAACATGGGTAAGGATCATGCCAGAGAAAACTTTGTGGGAACTAGGTCCAGAAGATGACTGCCCCTTGTGAGATTACAAATAATCCGATCCAGGTATTTCTCATTTACATGCATTCCTGACATTAGTAGTTCCAAATACTCTGATCTATGGGAAGGTCATTAAAGACACCAAGGGCAAAAGATCCATTTCATATTGGAATATTTCAGGTAATACCAGAAAATGTTCATTATCCTGTGGGGTCATTAAAGGGCGTAGTTAAGAAACTATAAGCTGAATCTTAGATTCACACAGTGCTAGCTTGGGTTGAAGAAACTTACAGGGGATATATGGGTATCATCTTAGAAAAGATAATACCCCTGATGAACACTGAGACTCCTCCAACTTTTCCAGTAGGCTTAAAGACATAATAGACACAAAATCCAGGCATGGTGGGGGGAAGTTTTTGTTACACTTGAGCCATGTCTCAGTGACAACAAAACACGTGGCTACATGTGAAGTACAAAAGCTCCCACCCAGATTTCATATTTTATTGTTATAACTCCTGGTATTAAAAAGTGCCACCTTTCTGTTATCATGTTTATGATTTGCTTGGTTGGTTTGAGGTTAGAATCTTTATTAGATGAAATATTCCTAAAAATGGCACAATGGGACTAACAACTGTTTTGGCCAGTATGCAGAAGCTCTTGGACAAGAGATGTAGACTGTCTTTTGTAAAGCAAGTTGAATTACTGATCATCTTGTCCCAGAGAGACACATACTGGATCCCCATAGAAAGGCAACAATTACTTAGCCAATTGCTGAGTCTACTTGTCTTGTCCTTGAGTCTAGACATCAGTGAAAGTAGGAAACCACTCAAAATCTGAATCTTACCCTTGTCCAAAGCATGTGTAGCACATGTTCTAGCATGTGCTCTTGCATATACTTCATGACTTTTCATGCCAGGTTATTTACTTCCACATGGACTACCATCATGCTGTAGTCATATGTACTAGCACAGGGAGTCCTGAGTGCTGCTGATATGTCAGCAATCCAGGCTCCCACAAGACAGCTAACTGCACCCTGTCATTGTTCAGCCTAGAGAGCATGGAGTCAGTGTTTCTAACAAATGAGTCTTCAATTAGTAGAATGTCTCCAAAAGCCAATCTATCTCTGTTTGACACTAAAGTGTTATATTGGTGATAATAGAGGGAGTGTATAAATATTTGGGAATTGCTGAAGGATCAACAATAAAATATGAACAAATGCAAATAAAACTTAGTAAGGAATATTTTAGAAGACTTAAATTAGTACTAAAAACAGCATTGACATCTAGAAACAAAGTTCAAGCTATAAACCAATTTGCTCTTCCTGTCCTAACTTATAGTTTTGGAGTGATTGATTGGCCCCAAAGGGTGTTGTATAGTTTGGACAGGAAAACAAGAAGGATGCTTCATGCTCATAAAATAATTTATAAAATTCAATGCATATCAAAACTATATATTCCCAGTTCTGAAGTAGGTATGGGCTTCCTTGGAATTGACTACATGTATGGATCTGCAATAGTGGGACTGCGTACATATTTCATAACCTCACAAGACTTAAACATAGTGAAAGATTTGAAACATGAGGAGAAGTCTAAGATGATATTCCTGCTTAGTTTAGAAGAAGCATATAGGCATCAAGTGGGAAAAGAAACAAACCAGAAATAGATAAAAATCAGGCAGCTGAATGTGCCAAAAAACAAAAGAAAGAATATAAGGTAAAAGATCAGATGAGAAGGTAAGAAATGTGGAAAATGCATAAATATAGTAGCAAGTATAGAAAACTGTTGGAACAACCTCATGCTGATCAGGATCTAACACAGTAATGGTTAAGAAGAGAAGAATTTAAACCAAAATATGAAATGTTAATATTGGTGGCCCAAGATAGTGGACTATGAACACATTAGTTTACAAAGGCCATTGAACATGTGGGAGAAACAGACAAATGCAGGTTTTGTAAAACAGAATTGCTAGCTGTGATATAATAACGTGACAAGACTGCTGTGTTGCGGATTGGGCAAATATTATAATATTGAAGTAACTGAAAAGCAGTGGAAACATGAGGCAGAAAACATCATAGAAAATTATGAAGTTTATATCACATGGAATCATCCATTACCAACAGTTCAAAAAATAGGTGTAAGAAAACCAGATACAGTAGTCCATGAAAAGAAGACAAAAGTAGCATTGATCATTGAAATTGCTGCACCCAGTGACTACAGTGTCTTACGTACAGAAAGACACAAAGTTATAAAAAATAAGGATTTGAAAGCAGAAATTAGGGCCATGTGGTAGAAAGAGGCTCAAACAATTCCACTAGTGGTAGGAGCAATGGGTATGATAAAAATTAATTTACAATCATACTTAGATATGTTACTGATACATGTAACTCCATACGAATTGCAGAAGGAGTCATTACTGGGCACATTGCAGGTGCTGCAAAGAGCACTTCTGGCTAACATCAAAGACTGAAACAATACTAATTTCATCAATCTTAATCATATTTTGACTTAAGAATGGGGTCCATTCTCGTCATGGTATCAGAAACTCAAAAGATATGGAGAAATTGTAAAAAGTAGTAACATGATGATGAAGGGGCATGTGTAGTAGATGTATGTTGGTGGTTTCACTGAAGTCTACTATTAAGAGTTTTATGAGGTTTGTGCAGTTTTTCTTTACAACATCTGCATGCTACAGTGTAATGTTATTAGTGTGAAGGTGATGCATACTTTTGGGTAGCAGTGAAAGAATGTTATTCACTGCATTTAAGAAATGGGATTTTGATAAGTCTGCATGCACATTAGTTGTGGATGCAGGTCTCACAGACAGACTCATTTAGGTTAAACAAAAGTTCATTTTCATTAAGTATATTGCAGTTCTTGCACTGACTTGGGATACCAAGTGCTAGGAAGTTTGCAATAGAAAGGATTATCTTATGCTGTCTATCTAAGTTGACTTGTGATATTACTTATAGGAACTTGGAAGGGGGAAAATAAAGGAAAGGAATGGAAAGGAAAGGAAAGGAAAGGAAAGGAAAGGAATGGAAAGGAATGGAAAGGAAAGGAATGGAAAGGAAAGGAAAGGAAAGGAAAGAAATGGAAAGGAATGGAAAGGAAAGGAAAGGAAATGAAAGGAAAGGAAAGGAAAGGGAATGAATGGAAAGGAAAGGAAGGGAAGAGAATGGAAAGGAAAGGAAAGGAAGGGGATGGAAAGGAAAGGAAGGGAAGGGAATGGAAAGGAAATGGAAGGAAATGAAAGGAAGGGAAAGGAAAGGAAAAGAAAGGAAGCAATTAAAATGGATCTGTAAGATATAGCAATGTACAAACTGCATCATCATGTCAAATGGTATCAGAATACTCAGTATAGGGATGTAAACCTCCTGTGCAACATCAACAGAATGATTTTGTGTGACAGATGTACATTACAGAGAACACTGTTGCTCTATAACAGACTCCCCATCAACACAAAACAAAGTTCATCCCTGTCCATAATCAAGCACAACCTGGATCTATGCATGGGAAACAGAAAAGATACCCCAGGACTGCCCTCTGTACTGCTAAGGGACAGAGGCAACTCCTAAATGCTTTTTCCCATGTATGTGCCCATTGAAATTATCTGTGGTATGATCCCATTTATTCTCATTGGGGTAATACATAAATATTGACCAAGGGATGGGTGAGGCCAATATCTATCCAAATGCGATAGGTTAATTTGAGCACAGCAAAGAAAACTGGCTAAGCTTAAAATGACCCTCAAGAGCAGCTATCCTAGTACTTACCTATGAACCTATGAACAAACGTGTGCAGCTGGTTGCAAGTCAGCACAGGTCCACATAAAGACATAAAACTGGGCAGAATATAGATAATCAAATAAGAAATAACAGAAGAATGATTTTGCAGTAAAGACTTATGAAAAGCTTACTTACACACAGTAACCATTGTCCAGCTAAATTGTGGCTAATGCGTTTTCAGCAGAGCTGAATGGTATACTGCAAACAATAAAAAGTGAAAGACCAATAAGATGCAGCTAGTAATTCAACTAATTTGTGTGTGGTTACCCAGAAGTAACAAAAAGTGAATTTACTGCTACTACAAAAACTGTTACAGTTTCAAGATGCCCACCATACTAGGCCAGAGCAAGGCAAAGTGTAAACAGGGATTACAACAAAGAAAATAAAAGAGGGAAAAACAATTGAAATTCAGTAAAATTATCAGTCAAAGTTGTTATTTCTTGACTAACAGATTAGTTTTGCAGTTTCCTGTGTCAGCAGTGTTCTGCAGTAAATTTGGCCCAACTCTACCTTTGCAGAAATGGCCCTTTCTTTTCAAAATAAGTCACTTTTAGAATATGCAAAGGATGTGGAATCTGACAAAAAATAGGACAAAAGGAGTAACACAGGAATTAATAAAAGCTAATTTACATTGCCTTCTTACAGCTGTCAGATGTAATGCAGTGTTTACACTTGGCCATGGGCAATTTGTAAAGAATGGTTTGCAGAATGGAATGTGTAACATACTGACTGAATTGCACTGATGGTGCAATCACATAAGGCATACTGTGACTTAAGGCTGTGCACCAAAGTATGCAAAGGTTTTTAATATAATGTAGAAAATTACTTCTAGATAAAAAAATGATATTTTCATATTGATGTCTATTTTGAAGGGACTAAATATGTGCTTCTTTTGCTTCACAGACAGCTTGGTACTGCGTATGCTGACCTTTTTTTTATATCAATGAGATGAGATGCACTGTATGTGGCAGACTTCTGCATATTTGATCTGTATCTGTCAAAAGTTCTGGCCAGTATATTGTATACCTGGTTCTTCCTTTATATTATATTTCTCCCATGTGTGATTAATGTATCATTTGAATCATTGTATCTCTCAGCTGGCTGGGAATTACTAGTTTCTCTGTTTTTAATATGAACGCCTGGGCGCACTATATTGTTTCCTTAAAAGAAACATAACACTGTTTCTGTCCACACTGATCATTTTTTACTAAAGTCTGTACTGTGATGTCTTTAAGTAACTGTATTTCTATTTCAGCATCACAGCTGTAACATTTTTTCATTTTTTTTACTTTTCCTTTTGTCACTAAATCTGTCATATTACCCAAATAAGCTTTACATTTTCTTGTTATAAAATGTCATGTTTCTCCTGATAAATGCAGATTATGCAACATACTTGCTATGTGTGGTTCATCTCCGCAATTACTGTAAGAAAAAGCTCTGCAAGTATTGTGGGTGCAAACTGCCACATAACTACATTTCAAAACAAAAAAGACGGCCAACACTCAAAGTGTGGAATATAAACCATTTATTTGGTTACACAATCCAGAGGACCATGCAAAGCACAATCCTCATAAAAATCAGACCGGTTTCAACAAAAACACTTGACGCCCTCAGTGACAACATTTCTATAGGCAATCACATGGCAATATATATACACAGAAGCAAGCAAAAGAGTTTTTGATTGGATAATTACAAGTTCTCACTAAGTCCCAGGGAAAACAGACCACCAAATCTAATTATCCAACTTTTCTCATTTTATTAAGTAAGGCATGCCAACCGATTTTATTAACCCTATCTTGCTCAATTCTCTCAATAATTACAAATCTAAACTGTGCTGCAGAATGTTTAAAAGAGTGCTTGTATAGAGCATTAGAAAACCTTTAGTTTCTGATATCATTCATGTGTTCAGAAATACGAATTCTCAAGGGATTAGAAGTTTGGCCAATATAAAAAGCAGAACAGGAACAGGTTTCTAAGTAGATCAGCCAGTCAGTACTAGAATTACCTAAAAGTCTGATCTCATATACAATGGACGTATTCCTACTAGAAAATTATTTAGACTTCAAAACAAATTTACAAGATGTACAATGACCACAAGGCCCACAGCCCATCATTCTTATACCAGTTAATGTAACCTGGTGGCTATTTGGTTGTGAATTGGCCCTATGTTTGTAATGGCTAACAAAGTAATCCACTGTTTTGCCCATATGAAAGGAAAACAAGCACTTAGGTGTAAGTATTTCAGATAATGTATTATCTGCATGTAAGATAGTCCAATGCTGGTCAATAATATCTGTAAGTATGTTAATATTTCGTCCAAAGATGGTAACAAACCTCATAATGGGACTGTCATTTTTGGTTCTTGCCCCTCTGATCTAATAATGTGCACCTTTGTTGTTTTGATGCCCAATCACTGGCTAAAGTTATATTGTCATATTTATAACCTCTTGTTATGAATCTATCAGCAAGATCTTGTTTATGATGTTCATAAGAATTATCAGAAGAGCAAATCCATCTCAAACATAAAAATTGTGATTTTGGAATGTTTTTGATGATATGGTGTGGATGAAAAGTTGTAGCATGTAGCAGAGTATTGTACTGTAGTTGTTTACAAAAAACGTGCTACTCAAAGTATTGTCTGAATCCCTGGATAGTGTTACATACAAAAAATTGATTTAATTGACATGATAATGTACAGTAAATTGAATGCCCCATTTATTGTCATTCAAATACTCAACAAATTCTAATAAGTAAATACTATCCGACCCCAGTACCATCCAACAGTCATCCAAATATCTATGCCAAATGTCAGTCTCATCCAAAAATATGTTGTGATTCAAATCATAGATTAACTATTCTTCCAGGTATCCCATGAACAGCTCTGCATAGATAGGAGCAAATGATGCTTACATTGCAGTACCCTTGACTTACCAGTAACATTCCCCATTAAAATAAAACACATTTTTGGTCAAAATGTGTTCCATCAGCTATATAAGAAAAGTGTTAAATCCTGGGGAATACAAGGGAATCTTATCGAGCCAATATTCAAGTGCTGCAAGACCTGCCCAGTGAGGTATATTTGTGTAAAGTGCTGTAGCATCCAGCATACACATGAGTCATCTGGGTTCCAACTGCATATCAGAGATGATTTTCAAAAATGCATAGTATCTTGTATCCTGGATCTGACAAACTATAATAATGATTTTAAATATTTTGTTGGAAAGGTAGACAAAGGTTCGGAGAGAGAACCCTTGCCCAAAACTATAGGTCTTCCTGAAGGTTTATGCAAATCTTTATATATTTTCAGTAGTAAATATAAATATTGGTATTCTGGATCAGATACTGTTAGATGAGGAATAACCTTTTTGTTAATAATGCTCTCCTCCAAGGCTATCAAAACTATCAATTTCTTTCTTGAAACTTATAGTAGGATCTAAGGGCATTTTCATGTAAAACATACAATCAGAGAACTGTCTATGAGCTTCTGCCAGATATGATGACCAGTCCATAACAACAATAGCTCCTCCTCTATCTGCTGGCAAAATAACTAACCCCGGGATTCATGAAGCTCGGCGCAAGGATGGCGGTAAGCTTGCGCTGACAGTGCGGCGTGAAGATGGCGCAGTAGCGACAAATGCATATTAATGAAGGCGCACTGCAGCCACAGCCACGTGCACAGGAAAGGAGTGCGAGTGCATAGGGTCGTGTAAAAGTGCCGCACGGAGGCGTGGAAATGGCAGCTGTTGACGTGCAACCTAAAATGCTTGCATATAACAAGTTGCAAGATAGCAATCACATCTGTCAGTGTCCGTGGATACTGAAACATATGCAAAGCATGCAAGAAAGTTCCTGCGACACAAAGTGAAGAAGCAAACACAAATGGACAGTAGGGAATAACGGGTCCCTATCCCGCGAACAAATGACACGGAAGACCGTGTGGCCGTAGTCCAATGCAGTGTAGATAGCTATACCAAGTGGAAGTGAAATGCATCCTATGTTTGTGAGCTGCCAGTAGGTACGTCCAGCCCAATGGTGAGGGTCACCAGCTGACCCATAATGTGAGGGAGGGTACACAGCTGGGCAGATGTGTCCATAACAAAATACACGATAAATGTAGATATCTAGCGACCGTATGTCCGAATCATATCCCACAAGGCATGTAATAGTCACATACAAAAGGTATGTCCGTATTTCACATACCAAATGTGATAGGAAATAGAATAAGCATGTAAATGAAACAGAAGGAGCATATAAACAGATACAACAATAAGGAAACATGTAGGCCGAAAGAAACAGTATTATCCATACAGTCGACTGTGGGGACGTGTTGTCCAGTACAGTCGGATATGTGTATGGAATATATCCCATCCTGGACATAGGAAAAGGTGGCATCCTACCAATGAGAACATGCTGCCAAAATCCGGAAATCAGCGGTACAAGCCGAACTTGTCAGGATGTGTCACAGTTGAACGGGTTGTACCCGGGTATACCAACCATGTAATGAAAGTTAAGTATGGGCGTGTACCTACGTGCATGAGGTATAGCATGTGGAAAGCAAACATGGCAGGGTAATCCACACAACCATACAGGTACCAGACACATGTAGGGTATTCAATGTGTTACTCTGGTGGTGTCATGGGCCAACAACCAAAGCAGTGATGTATGGGGTGTGAGGAATCTGTGTGTGTGGGAGGATGGTTAATGGTACAATCCTCCAAGGTGATACTGTGTCATATGCAGAATAGGTGAACTGGAGTTGTATAAGGGAGCAGCGGGTGAAGCTGAAAGAAACACAAACACATGTATAAACAGTTGCAATACAACCAGACAGGCCATACTGTAGAACACAATCCCACAAACATATGAATATTGAAATGTGCGATACAAATGTATAGACATGTCACCGGCACATACCCACAGATTGGTCCTGATGGAACTGGCCATACAAATGCAACACACCTGGATGCATAATGGACTACCCAGCATCTCCTCCACATCACACAACCTGCTCCCATACCTGAACGTCCACCAAATCCAGCCATACTTGGCCTACTGGTTTGGTGCAGCCACAGCTACACATAGTGACCACTACGCATATGTAGTAGGTAGTGTTACCCTAGGCAGTTGCAGGATTGCACACTATGTATCCCTTGCATGTAAAACCCCCAGCAAATTTTCGTATTGCCAGAAAAATGTTCATTATTTCTCTTGTTGTGGATTGGTCCAATTTTTGGATATCCCTCATAGGATACATAACCTGTGTAAACATTAGAATGGAAGACACGAAGTCCAGTCCTGTAGATATCTGGATACAAGTTGGAATGTGCATTAGAGGTGCACGACACCGGCCAGCCATAAATGGTCATGCATAACCTACTACCCAGGATCAAACACCTGCCCGTGACGCACGTGTCCCAACACGAATAAGCGGGAGAATATATTGCACACATTCACATAGTGGCACATGGTATAAGGGTGATGAAGGCACTGACGTAAACAGGATATCCCTGATCCACTGTGTGAGGGACAATTAATGTGTGTGTAGATGTGACCTGACCAACAATGGTACAATGCCAAATGTCTTGTGACCGTAGGGAATAACCATGCACCATACTGCATGTAACAGTTGCCTAAAGCGGTCATGTCAGGATAGAATAAATGTAATTCGTACAAGAAACAGACAAACAACAAAAGTGCCAAAGGTATAAGGCTTACAGCTAGGAAACAAATGACTGTTCTAAACCTGCAGTGACCATGGCTATGTGTTGGCCCAAACAATCTGGTGTCTGCAGTAGGGTTGTCATCTGTCTAGCTTTGCGAGGGATAGTCCATCGTTGGACAGTTGTGTCCTGACAAAAGACATTTCAAATGGCAAATGTCCTGGGATTGTAGGACATAATTATGTCCCATATGTTATGTAATAGTAGCAGAAAATAATTATTGCAGTATCTACAATACCTAAATATTACAAGAAACAGAATAAGCAAATAAACCGCTACAATAGGCTTTTATGTAGGCAAAGAAGTAAAGTCCTATCTGTTGTGCTGACCGTGGGTATGTGCCGGCTTGTAAAACCTGGTGTGTTCCGAAAATGTCCCATCTTGGCCATGTGAAAAGGTGCCAACCCTAGTCACCGGAATACAGCACAACCCATACATATGAAAATGTAAACGATACCAATGGTCAGAGCAGTCGCACAATAACTGGTCAGACCCTTAAAAACTCACAAAGCCAATGCCGTTTGGGGGAAAGGTGTTGAATGAGAATGACTACTTACAACAATGAAGAGTACTAGACGCATTTAACTGCAGACAATTAGTAGTATTATGAATCTGTCAACATGTTCCAAGTTAATAGTACTAATATGGTAGAAGTGTCCATGATTGTCCCTGAGTTGTCATAGCCTTGTCCCTGTCACTGTAAACACGTGTCCCCAAGTATCAGAGAGGTCTGTACACAGAAGTACAACAACCAACTGTCCCAGCTGTTGACTAGACTATTGCATACCTGTAGTGATTTCATAACATATGTCCAGAATAATATTCATTGTATGTATAAATGAATGAAATAGTCAAATGGGAAGGGAAACCACCCCCCCCAAACCTACATTATGTAGTGGAACCACTCCCCATCCTAAATTATGTAGCACCTACCCAATAATGTGGTCAGAGGTGCCAAAACACCTGCATCTGTAAACACAGGTAGAATGTGAAACTCTGGACTAACTCTGTCCATGTGCTACATCTGATCTTTGAACAGTGCCAGGGCAGTGCTAGTCACCAGTTGGCTGAGCCTAAACCCAGACCAGCACATGAAAACCCTGACAATCAAACACGCATATGTGCGAGGACTATAAGCCTAGGAGTTATGAATATCCTTGGATTGAGTAGACTCGCTGCACGGGTCCAGAGCAGTAGGAAACAGGGAATGTCCTAATTGTAGTACTGCAGTTTTCCCAGCAGGAGAATGGATGCCTGCTGTGTAAGGGAAGCGGTGAGGCATATGTCAGAGTAGCTATGAACCATGGGTATACATATAAATGAGCCAGAGCACCAATAGTGTAGTGGTTACAGCATCCGCCCAACGTAAAGGCATTCCCAGTGCAAATACGACTATAGCACATATTAATTGTGTAATGAATGCCTCTGTGCTGTAAAGCCAACATTTATACATGTAAAGGTGGCCGCATTCGCATGGGTCTTTTAACCGGATTCCATCAAAGTGGTACTGTCATAAGGAATAAGGCACATGTAATTCTAAAGACGTGCCTGTAAACATATGTAACTCAGAATAAGTAGATGCAAGTGGGCCTGCTCGGGTGTACGCAGCTATTAGCATAGCAAATGTATGTTGTCTTCTACAGCTGTAACTTTCATATATATATATATATATATATATATATATATATATATATATATATATATATATATATATATAGTTAGATAGATGTGTGTTTAGAGAAATATCCACAGACATAACATAAATATGCAATAATATAGCTACATATCTATCTATATATACACATTATATATATATATATATATATATATATATATATATATATATATATATATATATATATATATATATATATATATATATATATATATATATATTAGGAACGCTGAAAGAAGAAAGCAAACCTAAGGGTTGTGAAGGATTTCCAGAGCAAGTTAGGAATTATGAAGTGCTTGCAGCGTATGTCACATAAAGCTGCACAAGTGTGAGTAGAGAACCACTCTCCACACCAGAGGCAGGGCTATACCAGTGGCCATAACATCGTTGAAGTGCTACATCAATATTGTAAACAGACGGAATGTACATGTTGCGACCACCTACACTTGTAACCCGCAAATCGTTCGTAATTCATAACACCAGGAAAGGCACGTATGTGCAAATATGAATGGATGGTGAGCCTGTGAATACACGAGGCAGTACAAAATGTGTGTAGGGCCCCAATACTCATGAGAGGGCAATGTGTAAAGGTGTGTCATGTCTGTGATATCATGTGTATAATGTCTGTTATGCGGGGAAACTCAACACAGGTGTGCAGGAGAAACCATGGATATGCGAGTATGGTCACAGGAGTGATAGGGTATGTTGCGCTGGGTGCAATGGAGCGGCCCGTGGAGGTCGGCTAGTACGTAGTTGCGATTCCCAGATAGAGCGTCATTTGCATGGAGACATGCGTGAATGGGCATATCATTGTCGGACGTTGTGCATCACGTCTGGCAAACTGGCACGTAAAACCTATATGCCACCCATGAGCGGAATGGAGTTCTGCTGTGACAACCCCAAACCGGGAAAAGCAGAAAGACACAACTACATGAAGACAACAATTTGTCGATGTACAGTCACAGTAAAACAAACACACATCCTATGAACAGTAATAATATGAATGTGTACAGAAACAAACACAGTAGCAGGAATAATAGGCTGCGCATATGAGGAATAGGTGGAATGACACTATCACAACCCAGTTAGCAGCGGCACCCCAGACAAGAAAAACTTCCGACATCTGTCCACTGCATAATGTGCAATATACTGTGCACATGTTTACCAGAGTGAAGTGTCGGTGTCAGAATGACTAAGGCAATAGTATGCTGTTGAAACAGGGATAAAACCAATACGCATGTGTAAGTGTCCATGTCCGGGAAATGTATAGGTTAACGGACACACAGATGTATATATATAGATAAAAATGTATATATACACACAGCTATAATAATTTACATACACAGATATATATATATATATATATATATATATATATATATATATATATATATATATATATATATATATATATATATATATATATATATATATCACACACACACACACACACACACACACACACACACACACAAGGATATACTACGGATATAGATAGATAGATAGATAGATAGATAGATAGATAGATAGATAGATAGATATACACAAACAACAGGTAGTGATATATACACATACACACAAAACAAACTATATGTCAGTGTAGATATACACATTCACATAAATAGGTTACTTCACAGCAATTAGGGGTAACATATTTACAGCCCGGGCATTTGTGACTGGGAGGTCCAATAAAGAAACGTTGTGCCCCCCACATCATCCAGCTAGGCCGGACAGACATACAGACAGGCAATACAGATCAATACACTGCCGCCATCCAAAACACCGGTAGGAAAGGACCAGTGGGAGAGTTCTGCAAGGTCTACACTTTAAACATGGATAACGGTGTCCCTTGTGGGACCCCAAAACTTCAGGTATGAAAGAATCTACCGACACTAATACGAGCAGGATGTAGGTGTACATGGAACAGTAGGTTGTGCAAGTGTGATAATACATGGGTTGACAAAATGTATGACATGTGTCCCGAGATGGGGGGAATGGGCAATGTGTAGGTGTGTGCTCATACCCCAGCTGCGCTTGCAGTAAGCATTTGTCATGACTGCTGTAGAGGGGTGCCAGGTAGGTGGACCATGGGTATGCATTAATGGGCTTAAGTGTGCAGGTGCTGGTTGGCAGAGATGTAGTAGGCCTGCCCAGTGGAAGTCATTAATATTCCCATGTGGGCATAGCATACGCCTACACCTCCCAAACCTGAAGAGCACATCTATCGGATAGTTTGTAAACCATTGGGGAATACATAGAGACCTACACAGTGCCGTGTACCCGATTAGCATGGACGTCCATAGTTATGTATCTGAATGTAACAAAGTCCAAATAAACACTGCCAGAACTACTGATATTAGGTGAACAAGTGGCAGAATACAGGTAATGACAGATGACAACATGTATGAGTCATAAGCAGCATGTACCTTGACAAACGTGAATGAATACATATGTTCTGTGACTGTGAATGTGTCTGGTTAATAGAACCAATCATCTAAATGTGTCCCGCAGGGTGTTATGCATTGTTCCTGATACAGTGTTCAGTCACACCCATTGGTATGTGAGTTCTGCTACTGATGGAAAGTGTATAAATTGCTGACCACGTCAGGTAGATGACAGCATAATAGAAGAGGTTAAACACCCGTACGCCTGCGAAGGACACACCTGTCTGGGCAGTTGTGTCTTGCAAAATGACAGTTATGGCACATGGCCTGTGCATACCTCTCAACTGTCCCTGATTTTCACGGATGTCCCTGATTTTGACACAGATTTTAACCCTGTCCCTCTTAATCCCTCCTAAAACTAGTGACTTTTGGAGGAAAGGTGGTGAATTACACGTAATGAATAACGACAATTATTAAGAGTTATAAACATCATTTAGTTCAGAAAATGTGTTATTAGTTCATATGCTCTGATTCTGTCAATGTTTCAAGTTAATAGCACTAATATTTTACAAGTGTCCCTGATTGTCCCTGAATTTTTTCTGACTTGTCCCTGATTCTGTTGATGTTTGTACCCAATTGGTTGAAAGGTCTGGGCCTGTGAGTTTGGGAATGGAGGCTATATAGTGTGTGTAGTGGTGTCAGACATCAATTTGTTGTATCAGTAACAGCTACATGTAATAGGAAACAGTATTATCAATGATAATGCTACATGAATAACCTTAACGTATGCAAACCGTGGAGGTCGTCCGTGTACTACTGGCTGTGGGTCAGACCTCTCAACCAATTGGGGACAAATTTCAACAGAATCACGGACAAGTCAAGAAAACACAAGGACGATCATGGACACATTTAAAATATTAAAGCTATTAACTGGAAACATTGACAGAATCAGAGCATATGAAATAATACACATTTTTCTGAAGTAAAAGAAGTTTGTAACTCTTAATTATTGTCAGTATTCATTAAGTGTAATTCACCACCTTTCCTCCAAATGTCACTAGTTTTAGGAGGGATTAAGAAGGACAGAGTTAAAATTTGATTCAAAATCAGGGACGGCCCTGAAGATCAGGGACAGTTGAGAGGTATGCTGTGGGTATGTGTTGCCTCGACACATGTTATAGCTCTACATATAGGGTCTATAGGTCCACCACCAGTCTGAAAGGCCAAAGTGGAGCCTGCTCTGTAGAACTGTCAGATGTACCAGGGCAGAACATACTTACAGCCATGCTTAGTACTGAAATATACATATCAGAGCAAATCAAAGCGTAGTCTAGCAGCAGTATAGTTGCTTATGCTACTACATATGACATGTCAATGTGTCAGCTATACAAGACCTGTAACAAGCAACCAGTACAGACACCTACAACATGAGAAGGTCCCCTAATCAGGACAGTTGCAATGGCTAGAGTATTGTCCATACCACTCAACTGTCCCTGAATGTCAGGTACGCCCCTGAGTTTGACTGAAAGTCTAACTGTGTCCTTCTTAATCCCTCTTAAATGTAGTGGCTGTTGAAGGAAAGGTGGTGAATTACACTTACTGACTAATGACAATAAGTAAGAGTTATAAACAACTGTTACTTCAGGATATGTGTATTATGTCATATGCTCTAATTCTGTCAATGTGTCAAGTTAATAGCACTACTTTTGTTAAAGTGTCCCTGTTTTTCATGACCTGTCCCTGAGTCTGCAGAAATGTGTCCCTGATTGGTGGAGAGTTCTGGTATTGTCACATGTGATGTGTGATGAGGGACTGTCCCATGCAAAGTGGGAAAGGTGTCACTCCTACAGTCTCCCGTCATGCAATCTGAAAGGTGGTCAACATGCAGTAGGTATGCTGTAGCATGACTCGGGCAGACAGCTGCGTTAACAAACAAGTCACATGTCAGCATTGCAGAGTATCGGTTCCCATTATCAGGCAGATGGGAGCAGATCGTATGAGGAACACACATATAATATGATTATGTCACTGGACAGGCCGCCGAGTCCGTACAGTTGAACGGCTGCCGTCGCAAAATGGTTACACATACCCGATACTGTAGTCATGTAGTCCGATGTAATATGCATCACAAGGGATTGCACACACCCAGCGTGAGTGACAAATGTAAGCAGAAATGTCGGAGAGCGAGCGGCTGTAAGCGTGTTTGTCTACCAGTATGCCAGTAGTGCCCTGTCAAAGAAATGTGGAGTGTAAACGTGTATAAGGTGTTGTGACCAGATGTCAGCAGTGCTTAACACTGGGCAAACCCACACACAACAGCTCCCACCTGCTGGACTGTGCCTTACCCAGTTTGTATCCAAAGGCGTTGGCCTGTCCGCAAACAAAGAACTGCCCTATACACGTGATGGTAGAAGTGCCCTGCACACATAGCTCATGTGAATTAACAATAGACCATGACATATGTACAGACAATAGACCACAAACACCATACAGCGCAGACATCCAACAGTATAGCAATGTACTGGCAGATATGTCCGGACCACTGGTGTGTGCATGCCTGGCCGTCCTGTGTTTCAGTGTGTGAGCATGCCCAGTATGACTGTTACGCATGTTGTAGACTGACAATACCATCATGTGTGTGAGCATGCAAAGTATGGTCAACTGTATTGCATGTGTCACATGTCCAGATAGTACCATGTTGCTGAACCCTCCATTCTACACAGACAGATGACATGCTGTGTCTGCAGGGTAGCTAATGGTCCTGTGGCATTGACAGTTGCTACATGTCTGTATAGCGTGGGGGAACATGCAACCACAGTCCTACACAGCACCGTGGGTGGTGCACATGACTCTCACATGTGTAGGTGTGACGGGGGGCACAGCCAACAGTTGTACACATCTGCCGCTACTGTAATGGTCTGCCGGGTACTCCATGTCAGTCTGTGGACCTACCTAAATTGCTGGATGGAGGGATACCAGGGTACGTCAGTTCCCAGCATTAATTATCAGCACAGTGCTGTTGGACGTCCTATTACACATCCTACATGAAACAGCCTGGCCTGCTGTCATCTGTGTGTGTCATAGGGGGTTGGGGTCAGTCACTGGGCATATCCACAGGCCATCGTATATCATTTGTCTGTATTGGTCCACATCTATCCAGCTGCATGGAACGTGTGTGGGCTGTACGGACACACATGATGGTCAGCCCATTATCTGCAGTGGGTAGGACACCCTGTGTACTACAGGCTACCATTGTGACCCCCCGTATGTGCTACAGAGGTCATGGTGCCACTATGGATGTGTACTGTCTGCTGCCCTAACATTTGGCCACCACAGTCACTTGTATGTTCACATACATACCAGAGCAATGGGTAAGTAGACAATCTAATACAACTGCCACTTGTTAGGTCAATAGACATACCCTGGTTGTGTTACAGACTTGAGGGCGGTGCTGGAGTGGTGCCTATGTCGGATGCACACAGTGCACCTCCCATACATGGCCGAGCACAGGTACTGTCATGTTTGGCATCCGTTGTACTGTGTGCAGGTCAGAGAGGGGAAATCTGTGGGTACCTACTGTGTCAGTGCATATGTCTTGTGTTGCCTCTTTGCCAAGGGCTGGTCATACTGTGATGGGCTGTCGCCGACTGTGCCCTACTCAGATAGCTCCTTCACCAAGTCACACTGTGCCTGTACAGGCCCTGGCAGTGGTGTTGGGCTGTGTGGCCCTGCCCCGTGCTGTTCCTGCTGCAACTGTTACTGCAGGATAACATTGTGTAGCATAGCAAATAACATAACAACATGTATGCATGTAGCTTGTGACTACTGCAGAGCCCCAACAGATGTGTCCAGATACCAGAGCTGTGAACCGAGCATCCCAAACACATGCACGTGTATATGTCTTGCCAGTGCATCCGCCTCAGTATGGTGTGAGTGTTCAGGTGTGTGTGCAACCAGTGTTTACCTAGCATCCCCCACTAGGAGACTTTAGGGGATGTCCACATAGGTATTGGTGTGCTACAGCTGTGTCAGACGCCATATATCGGGCACATCACAGCTTCCAGGGCAGACAGCACACACATTTAATCTCATGCCCTTTGCCATCGCATAGGGCCTAGCTGTTGGAGGGTATGCCCCTGCACTGACTGTAGGCTCTACCCTGCTCCCCGGGTGGTGCTACATGTGTAGGCTATAGCACCCAGTACCCCAGGGTACTCATCCATGTGGTCGAACAGATTCATATTGCTGGTCCACTAATCACGTGTGTGGAGGACCTGTATGTGTTCACTAGCATGTGTTGACATGGCATCTGTGAACTGGTGCAATACTCTGGATGCAGATGCCTGTGAGATACCCATGATATCCCCAGTTGTGCTGTGTGAGGTACCTGTGGCTAGCCTAGGACATCAGATCCCATGGTATCCACTGTGATGCGTTCCCCTCGGCCTGTCTGATGTGTTAGGCAGAGGTCAACAAGCTGCTGTAGGAGGTCTCTGTCCACCCCATAGTGCTCCAACATCCCCAGCCCATGTAGACCCTGGTAAGTCACCCTCAGCCTATAAAGTCTTATGTCACCCCAGTAAGGGTTGTTCGGCAGCATACACATCCGCACTGCCCCAGCCTCCTGCACATGTTGGTATATGTTGCCTGCTGCAGCCCGTGTCATTTGGTTGAACTGTGTCATGAAATGTCCCTGCAGGTATACACCGGCGGTGTAGTGTGGATGAAACATGTGTGTATGCTGCTTGCTAGCAGTAATGTACTGTTCATATGCAGGCTGGCCATGTCATCAGTCAATTGTGCTGATCAACACCTGTTTGTGCAGCCTGGACACCCTGACTACACCACCACTAATGTCATCCCTCCCAACGTCACCAGGCAGGTATAGACACACCCCTAGCCTAGGTTTGCCAAGGCAGGAGCAGTCCCGGGGCCCAGTTCTGCAATGTATGTACAGTATGCCTGACCCCCCTCCCATGCTGTCAACTATATGCGAGACTTGCACCTGGCTGACTACACACATACACTCCAGGGACCAGCAGCATACCCTGGTGATAAATGTGATACACCATAGTCAACCTCATCTGCATAGTATAGTCTTCTAATGAATAGTTATATGACCCATACCGAACCTCCAACATATTAACCACTGCTCAGTGTCACTCAGATCCTCACACAACTGGCAACAGGTGCCTTACCATCACCATAGTCGATGTCCCATGGTCTGTCCAGCAACAAAATAACCGGTGTCTACACGACTACAACCCGTGGCCCTGCACACCACAGACGATGTGCATTAACACCATGCCATGGCAGATATACACAGATCCCAGGTTATCACGTACAGATCATCCGGCACAAATAGTCAATAGTGCTGATGTCCCCAGACATATGTTCACATCTATGTCCACCTCTACATCTACATATATCACATATATTATTTGTAGACATATATACATGGACACATATATATATGTATATATACATACACACATATACATGTACACACATATGTAGATATGGCATTGATATCCCAACAGCGAACCACATGACAGCAATGCATTAGACAAGACTGGAAAGGAAACTACATGTGCCACCTGCATCATGTAGTGCAGTTAATATCAAGGCATGTGTGTTATGTTGCGTCACATGGGTCAGACCATAGCAGGGGTAAGAGTAGGGCTGCTGACAGTTACTCACCAGACCTATTGGCGACTTTATGTGTTGACAACCCAGTGTCTTGGCAGAATATGTGGGCTGTGGACATTAAATATGTCAGCAACAAAACAAACTGGACACATCATGCAGCTAGCCACCCACATATACCAACACATACGGGATAATTGCCAAACACACACCTGCCATGCCCTGGAATTGAGCATCTACCTGTCTAGTCTACCACACTACAGCATTATGCAGTAACAGAATGGGCTACCGAGTTCTGGCATCACTGCACTCCCACAGGCATACTTCTAGGCAGATGACATCATCCGCAAAGGCAAAGACGCCGATAGGGAATGTATGTGGTGTGAGCCATCTAAAAGCATTACTGTGTTCCCAGGCAGCTGGAAACACACACACACACACACACACACACACACACACACACACACACACACACACACACACACATCTGGCAGGGCTGGGAGTCGCACATACACCTAACTACCTTATCACACTACAGCATTATACACTTACAGAACGCACTACTGGGATTATTGAACACAGCACTCCCAGAGGCATACTTCTAGGTGGGTAACATCATCTGCAAAGGCAAAGGCACCGATAGGGAATGTATGTGGTGTGAGGCATCTAAAAGCATTACTGTGTCCCCAGGCAGCTGGAAACACACACACACACACGTGGCAGGGCTGGGAGTCGAACATACACCTAACTATCTTATCACACTACAGCATTACGCAGTTACAGAATGCGCTACTGAGATTACTGAACACAGCACTCCCAGAGGCATACTTCTAGGTGGGTGACATCATCCGCAAAGGCAAAGATGCCGATAGGGAATGTATGTGGTGTGAGGCATCTAAAAGCATTACTGTGTCCCCAGGCAGCTGGAAACACACACACACACACACACACACACACACACTTGGCAGGGCTGGGAGTCGAACATACACCTAACTACCTTATCACACAACAGCATTACGCAGTTCCAGAACGTGCTACCGAGATTACTGAACACAGCACTCCCAGAGGCATACTTCTAGGTGGATGACATCATCCGCAAAGGCAAAGACGCCGATAGGGAATGTATGTGGTGTGAGGCGTCTAAAAGTATTACTCTGTCCCCAGGCAGCTTGAAACACACACACAAACAGGCACACACTTGGCAGGGCTGGGAGTCGAACATACACCTAACTACCTTATCACACTACAGCATTATGCAGTTACAGAACGTGCTACCAAGATTACTGAACACAGCACTCCCAGAGGCATACTTCTAGGTGGATGACATCATCCGCAAAGGTAAGGATGTCGAT
This sequence comes from Protopterus annectens, assembly GCF_019279795.1. Lineage (NCBI taxonomy): Eukaryota > Metazoa > Chordata > Ceratodontiformes > Protopteridae > Protopterus > Protopterus annectens. Next base: position 215,394,437 of record NC_056729.1, on the reverse strand, counting down.
AGGGAATGTATAGAGAGTGAGCAGTTTGAAAGCATATTACTGTCCTAAGGTAGACGTAGACAAACACATGGCAGTGGTTTTATCAGGGCAATGAAATATCTACGGAGCACTACAACAACACTACATAGATACGGGACGTGCCACAGACAGTACACCCTTCAAGACAGTCAACCAGTGTGTTCAATGTAGGCATCCATCGTGACATTGAAAATGGACATCTGTTGCCTGGATTACCACCATTGCTATACAGAATGTCAATGGCCATGCCCATACACAGAGGCACATCACCAACACAAGGTGTCACTGGGCATGCCCACATGCTTAGTATCACACATCCATTTGGAATGTACTGTGTGTCCATCTACACAACGGCGTACTGGGCATGCTCACACACTTAGCAGTTGCAAAGGGCCCTCTTGCATGCACATGGATTCTAAACACAGAAGGGTGCAGTTTGGAATGTACTGAGTGTCCATCTACACAACGGTGTACTGGGCATGCTCACACACTTAGCAGTTGCAAAGGGCCGTCTTGCATGCACACAGATTCTAAACACAAAAGGGCACAGTTTGGAATGTACTGTGTGTCCATCTACACAACAGCATACTGGGCATGCTCACACACTTACCAGTTGCAAAGGGCCATCTTGCATGCACACGGATTCTAGACACGGAAGGGCACAGTATGGTGTTACTGTCCCCATGTACATGAATGCCACTCACATGTACTGACCAGTACACACTCAGGAGCCATCACGGATGTCTCAGGTGCAGATCACAGAGGTACACACCGCAGTCTACAATGTAGCCCTCAGACATCACCATTTCATTGGACCAGCAATACACAGCCATACATTACCACAACACCGTGTGACTCATGACCAGTGGACTGGACATAAGTCTACAGCAACTGTGCAGACTACACATGTACCAACAGGGTTCCATCATGTGTTATGCATTGCAATGATACCACTGTAATAACCAGGTCGGCTCTACACATACCAGGGGCCCTGGGTCTTACACAGCTGTGACAGATGACTGTCGCTGTACACCAAAGACATACATGTTTGGATATGACATACATGTAATCACAGTGGATATGTGCATGGACCACACACACAACACATATGTACATAGCATGGCTTTTGCTGTCCTCCGTGCAGACAAATGGCTACAGCAATCACACACACGCAAATGGAAGGTGGGTCCATGGCTGTTGAATGCTAACAGTACATGCGGTAGCAATGTTGACTGACTGTACTAGTTACCCATGACACCCATCATATCATACAACAGTCTACGTGTTATGTATGTCATCACACATGTCCACCAATTGCAATGCATACAAACATGGCTACATGACAGGCATGTAGGACCAACACACATGTACAATTTGTAGTGTGCATGCAACTACCATGCATGTGCAGTAGCTGATGTATGTAACTCATCTGTGCCTAACTACAACATGCAGTTGCAATGCAGCCCCATCATTGACACCTGTATATGGTGACATACTGACAGTACAGTAGGATGTACATCAGGTATGGATGGATGTGTGTACATAACGTGGTGATGCACCTGTGCAAATGGATGTTTGCCGGGGACGGCTCACAGGTATGTCACACGCCATCCTACCATTACATGTGCAAACAGTACGCTATGTTGCTGTTACTTGAAGGTGAAGACATAAAACCTACACAGCGTTCAGGTGTTACTGACTGTATGTCACCTGACACCTGTAACACTTACATCCTCCCATGTGCATATAGCACCACAATTGCCGGACGTAGCGTTGGTACACATAATGCGGCCAATACTGCTGCATGTCTGTCAGACGTGTCATCATATAGCAGGTGTATCATTCACAGTACTGCCATGTGTGTTTGCCTGTGTGACCATATATGCCACATATGGTGGGGATTACATCCCAGTTGTTGCACACCCCTGTACACTGTTGTAGAGATCTGTACATACTGCAGTGTGGAAAGCATGACATAGGCAGGGGTGGTGTGTGTATCACACACATCAGCTATCCATATGTGTATGACATTTGTGTTCTACACACAGTGTGTGTGTGTGTGTGTGTGTGTGTGTGTGTGTGTGTGTGTGTGTGTGTGTGTGTGTGTGTGTGTGTATGTATGTATGGCTGTCTGGTGCATGGAGTGAGGGTGTATGCTACCATACAGAACACACAGGATCCCTAACCCCTCATGGTGATGCAGTCTACTACCCTGTTGATGCCATCGGTCTCAGCCATACTGGCTACATGTACATGTTCTTTCTCTTTGTCGCATCGTGTGGGTGCACAGTACTGTGAGGGTGATGACCACATAGGCAGGGGTACTCACCTCAACACTATGTGGTGTGCATTATAGTGTTGTTGACCCCGTGAGTGTGGGTATGTTCCTGTAATGTGACAGGGTATTACTGCTACACAGTGAGGCCTCATGCTATCAGGTAGCCTCTAACATTATCATCAGCCGGACCGCTGCGTACAACCCCTGCACCATGTCAACATACCTGTGATGTGACCTGGTATGGATGTCACGTCTCTAGCCACTGTAGCCTATTAAACTGCCCACATGCTTCTGGATCAGTATATGTGTGGACATCTGTGGTATGTTAGCCTTTCAGGTTGAGGCTACGTATAGCATGCTGATATTGCCATACGTGCCTGTGAGTACTCCACAGTTACACATGGGAGACTGCAAACACTGCTACCTGTAGGCACATGCAAGTAGACCATAAGGAGGGAACCAGGGCATCAGTACCAACATGCTGTTACTGTTGTTACAAAGACACATACTGTGAACATATAACTATGCATGCTAAACCTGTACTACATGGTATGTTTGGTGCGTGTTAACAGTACACAACTAATGTAATATACACTTCTCACTATTCTAACACAACTAATGTAATATACACTTCTCTCACTATTCTTCCAGAACTAATGTAATATACACTTCTCTCACTATTCTTTTCACCCTGTGCATCACACCATTTGTGCATGTCCCTGCACCGAAGGTGTGGATGACAGAGATGCGGCACAGGCCTCATCATATGCACAGGGTGATAATGTTTGCCAGGGGCATAGGCTGCACCAATGGATGACATTATGTGTGTAGGTAAGGGCCGGTGATATGATTGGACATGTCTGTTCAGTATGCATGTGGGTGTTGTGGTGCCCTACAGATATGTTTCCTGCGTGCGTATATGTGTGCACACAGTTCTGCCTTTTGTAAGGCCTACACAGGGGTATTATTGACAACTCCAGATTGTACAGACCAGGTTGTACAGCTCACTGTGTCCGGCCATGGCCATGTGACCTGTGCCTGCAGGGGGTTGCATGGGCACTACCAGGCGGAGGTACAGATTGGCTACTGTCTGACAACACATGTCCACTGGAACTGTGTCCCCATTGGGAATGTCCAGGGCCATGTCTACATGGCCTGCTGTGTCCTAGTGTGGACAGCGCAGCACCAGCTGCACTGCTACTGCTACCGGCACTATGGGAGCGGGCACGTGAGGTGGCACGCTCACGTTGACCTGCACTAGGTGGTGTAGCTGGCCTACGTCCACGTGGCCTATGCCTCACTCCTACCAGATGTTCCATTACAGAGGGCTCATGCTCCCAGATTGCCATGCCATGGTCAAGGATCCCAACCATGTCACCCAATCGCCTGTCCAGAACATCAGCAATCTGCTGTTGAGCATTTGCCACTGCCTGGATGTTGTCGTTTAGGGTACGGATAGCAGCCCTCTGCAGCCTTTGCCCTTCTCTGTTCTACCGTTCAGCATGTACCTGTGCCACCATTACAGTCTGGAACATGCGTCTGGTGATACCAGCTGCTGCACTCTGTCCTGCAGGTGCATGTCTGCCAGAGGTCCTCCTACGAGCAGCACTGGCCACATGCCTGTGTGGCACATCTGCAGTCATTACACTGACACCATGGTGTGGAGACACACCTTCTGTAGCCACCACACATTCCTGTTCCACGCTAACATACGATGACTGTCCTTCCTCTATGGCCACTGGAGATACGGTATGCGTTGACAGCAGAACTGTGTGCGGGGAAGAGGGGGACATAGCTGGGATGGCAACCATTGATACAGATTCAGCCCCTGACAACCCTGCCTGTACCTTATGCATATGTTCATCACTGCTAGTATCTGTGAGGACACTAACATTAGATGGACCGCAGGAGGGTAACGCACCTACATCACCTGTGAATGCAAAGAAAGACTCTAAATTACAATAGACACACACACAGACACACACACAGACACACAGACACACACAGATACATCATGCATGTAAATTGACAGACGGCATGCAGCATGCCTGTGATACAGCAGACGGCATGCAGCTCAGACATTAATAGTGTTAGTTAGCATACCTCCCTGGGGTGAACACTACAGCAAGCAGGTGTCATATCAGTAGCCATGCAGTTCACACAATCATGGTACTATGCATGCATCCCCGTGAAACACCATTTGGACCAGAACAGGATAACAGTGCACTTGGCTGACATGACCTTGACATGTAATCTGCTGACGTGTGCATTAACATGCATACATGTCTGACACAATGGTGTCCTGACACATGTACAGCATCGTAATGGGCTTCATATTGCGGTGTTGTCTGTATGCCCTACAGATAGAATGCATGTTTAGCAAATGTGCATGAGCATGGAAGGGTAGTGTGAGCCGTCTACATTGCTATACAGTGTGAAGTACAGACACTGTGCCATTGCATGGCATCATGAGGTGTCTATATTGCTATACAGTGCATAATATGTACACATTGCATAACCATAACTGCATGCATACCCATGACATAACTGTGGATTGTGCCCCACGATGCTGAGGTGTATACACACAAAACCATGCTGTGTCATGTGACAGGTCACTGGAGGCCCTACAGATGACACCTCTGCACAACTACTACAGGGTCTTAGCTGCCTGGCAATCATGTCCACACATAGCAGACTTGTCAATTCACCATGTCCCACATGACATTGATGTACCACACACTTGAGGTGCACAGCTAACGGTGATGTCCTACAGCAGCAAGGGAAATGTGCAGTATCTGTGGCCTGATGTGGTGTCAATGTCTGTGGAAGCTGTACAGGTGACTACTGTCATGCTATGACAGTCGTGATGTTCAACACATCTTATATGGTACACTTCAGTGATACCTCCACTAGCTGTGCACAGGCATTTAGGATGTCCAGTGTACTACATCAACTGTATAATCAGTCAACTAAGGCTATAATTGGACCAAGTGTGGACAATGTGCAACAGGGTGTATACACATCACATCTACTGTGTGGCCACGTGTCTCCGGCCATCCCCCATGACCAGGTGTGCACATGTGTTGGTCAAATGTGTGTGATGGCCGTCTATCTCACATGTCTGTGTTGTCCCATATGACATACACCCACAGATGTCTGATATGTCACCATCCACAGGGCTATGCAGACAACGGGTTGTATGTTTGGTATGTGGGGTATGGGTTATGGGATAGTGTGACAATATTGTAGCCAGAACATTATGTGTCTGGGACATGTCAGATGGCACATCACAATGTGTGCACCCATTGCAGGGGCATATAACACAATGGTGACTCCTGTGGGCTGCCCATATCACAGCTCACTGTGTGGTACTGTTTGCGTACCACATGTGTTGTTCCAATGTATAGTACATATGCCTACATTGTACAACACCTCCACCGTTGTAGGCACAGCTGTCCACACATGTAGCAATGACAAATACTGTGGTTTCAAGTCGGTGTATCATTTCATTTGTAGATATTGCACATGGGTGGCCAGTGTGAATGCTGGGTGATGCGACCTATATATCGTGACTGGAATGAACATTAAGTGTACAAGTGTTAACTGGCCACATGGCGAATAGATCTATGCTTTAACATGCCTGATACTGATGACAGTCTCACCTGCAATGGACTGATGTCTGTGCGGCAAGCCAGAGGTACCTGTATAGGGGTGACACAGCAGTTTGAACATTATCCATGACTGTATGACAGCCACAGGGTGCACTGTGCATGTTAACACAGTCACCTGTACAATAGCATATAGTATGTACATGTGTGCATACACAGGGTAGCATACTGTAGTATGCAGCATGTGTGTCAACATACCTTGCATATAATGTCTCATTACATAATGTACAGTGACACATGCAACTAAATGGGATATAATAGCCATATGTGCAGTACTGACTTACCAGGCAACTCCAGGCTCATTGGTTGGGAGACACCCACCTCCACGATGGCAGATAGTGTTTGTAGATGCTGTTCTGAGGGTGTCCCCAGACTGGCCAGTAGCTCCTCGGTTTGTTTGAGTGGGGGCTGGGTTGGTGGCCCACCACATGTTCCACCTTGTTCCCTGGCGATTGCAGTTGCATGCTGTTTTGCATGTCATATCAGGTCCGTGCAGTGTCTGCGCACCTGCTGGTAGGTGTGGTTATGGCCACCCACATCATTCACCCTCCTGAGAAGATCCTGCCACAGGTCGTCACACTGCTGGGCATGCTGTGGCACATGGCTGAACAACACCTCATAGTTCTCATGGAGGTACGGGATGAGGACTTCATCCTCCTGGCGGCTGTATGGTGGCAGGCATGTATGAGGCATTATCTGTAAGACATAATGATGGTGACAGGTCACAGTATCAGAGATGTACAGAGATACTGCTGCACATACATTTCTAGTAAATCTAGTACTTCTGCACAGTTATCTTTGCAAATCATCATGACACTGACATGACTGACATGTTTGTGTCACACACATGTAACACCCGTTATGCATTGGATATCACCACCATATATGTGTGTCACCTCATTACATTATTCATACTCCATGTGAATGCTGTCTTGATGTGGGCATGTCTGTTTGCCTGCACTGGTGTTCTTACCTATCAGCACATGCCTGGATGTGTCCACGGTAATGCTGTTGACCTTGATGCTGTGTATATGTCACATATCAACACATACACTGCCTTAATGGACTTGAGCAGTGACAATCCACACATACGCATGGAAACATTTACATGCATGTGTTTTGCCATATACATCTACACGGCACTGTACAGCTGTTCAGCATCCTGCCACGGATCACCTGTGTTGCACATGTGATAGACATGGGACAATGGCTAGTCGGACGTCATTCGCAGGGATGGTTATCAACTATAGCATGTACAGGCAAGGTTTCCTAGCTTTATCCGACAGCCATGTTGCCACCGCAAGGTGCATCAGTGCCACATTACTGATCCAGACAGTTGATACTACATCTATCATGTGGCCATCACACCATTTATGACAGAGATGACATGTGCAGCTTTGATGGACAGGGTTGCATGGTATGGCAGGAGTATGTCACATGTATGGCACAGGGATCTGTCCAGCATGTGGCGATCCTAGTAGAAGGACAGTGGCTGTCCATGACGTTTGTCTTTCAGATCAGGATATGGACATGTAGCATGTCCAACATCATAGTGTAGCACATGTCTTTATTCAAGGTAGACAGCATGCTGCATAGTGGAGGTGAGGATTGTGAAGGCTGGTATCGCCCATCCACACATGGCCAATACCCCTTAAAGGTGATATGTGATCCAATATTGGTCACCCAAGTGCTGTGTATGCCTGTCCAATGATCTCCATGATCATGGATGGCACCCTGTCATGCCATGGGTACCTCGTATGACTACCTAAGTGGCCGGGAGACATCACCAGCTCAGGGAGGTGAACTGCACAGTACCATCCCTTACACAGTGTCCATAATGTTGACCACAGCCTAGGTGGTAGTTAATGGGTACAGGAATATTCACCTAGTGGTGACAATGCTGATATCATCCATCAGAATGTGCACATATGTCACACACCTCACCCACAAAGCCCATTCTGTATGTTGTTCACAACACTGAGACAGTTATTGCTCATAGCTCATGGCCATTCACATTCTTACATACACAGATGCCTCACATTTGTCTGTGTGGTATGGGCTACAATAAGAGTGGAGTACAACACATTAACCCTGTTTTTACTGTAGCTGACACTAGTGTGATATGCACATGTCACTCTTTTGTAGTGTTGATTCTGTCAACATTCCACTGGTAGAACACTCCTGTGACATACGAAGGTATATGTAGTCAAACATCCGTACTGTCATGTACATTTGTACTGCTAACATCTACATTGATAATGGTTCATGGACTTGCAGACCACACTTAGCAGGGTTATAGTGCGGTGCCACCAATTATGACGGACGTCACCACTTGTGGGTTGATATTATCCAACACCCTATCTGTATTGTACGTTCATGCTCAGCACTTGTTCAGAACTTGTGAGCACTTCATGAGCTACTGATTAATATAGCACCCATTCCACAACCGTTTCTCACAAGTACACTGTCTGTCCTTACATTTCCAGCTTGCTTACAGTACAACAGCTGTTGTACACACGTAACTCACATATCTTGTGAGACATGCTTGTATATACAGGTATGTCCAACTGTCACGTACCAGTGCTATTGCCTGTCTATATGATAAATATGTCATACATGTGGCAATAGAACAATTGTCTCATGTACACAGTCAGTGCTCACCTCCCAACATACGACACTACAGCCTGTGGGAGATGCACATATGCAGCCCTGCTGGGGGTAATGCTGTCACCAACCCTGACTGCACCTGACAATCATATGGAGATGTGTAACATTTGCAACACACCCCACTCATCACTTAGCCTCACAAGATCTCCACCACCACAGGCCACACATACAAGTACAACTTGTGCAGTACCGCTCCATACTCTGTGTAGGCACCAAAGGCAGCCCCCATCACCAAACACAACATCTATAACTTATAGCCCACAGACTCATATGCGCCCATCACATACAGCCAATAGGGTGTTATAACATACACAACACACCTGTCATAGGTGACTCTGTAGGCGGTCACACTGATGTTCCACTCAGCAGGCTACACAAGGTGATAGTAGCTTACATCTTGCTGTTGGGTAACTGGTTCTGCAACATAACCTATGTACCCATGCCACACCTCACCAGGTACATTTTGACTGTCATTCTCCTTATTAGTGTGACTGCCCTGTGATGCAACTTCACAGACTATGTGTGCAAGGACATGCAATAGCTCACCAGTCTTGTAGCCCTGAAGGTATGGGCCAAACCCTGGGGAGCATTATGCATTCATCTGGACCTGATACCACTGTACAATGACTGACTCTGTCACTTCAACAGTTGCCTATGTTTCTGCTGTCATTCCACAGGCATCTGGTATCTGTCCACTTTGACTGACATGGTCAACAAAACACGATGCTTTGGCACAGATGACCTGCACCTTTCAGCCCTGGGAGTACAGATAACATGTAAGGCTCTTGCTGATTCTATACTGCCTGTCTTCTACAGTTTCCAATAACATTCACCACCAGAACAGGAACAGGCAAGCCAAAAATGGGGTCATGTGATGCAATGCTTGACATCTTCATCTCTGACGCACTCAGGCAAGGCACTCCTTATAACGGACCACTTCAATATCTCTGCAGTGACTGGGACCTGCCTCTAGGCTCTGCAGAGCACACCTGCAATGACAGGTTATACACAGACCATACCTTTCAGTCATGTAACCTGGACTGGCACACCCACGGCTGAGGTGTTCCCATATTCCACTATGTTGTACACACATCCTGGCTAGTTACTTAGCACAGTGCATCAGAGGTGCTCCACGTGCAACTAACTGTGGCCAGAACTGCTATACACATTGTAACAAGCTATGGATTCAACAACATACCCCACGGTTACCAGACCTCATTTCTTGGTGTACTGGACAGTAGGGCTCAGACAGGTACTACTGATGTGAGACTGACACTACCCCACATGTAACTGGGATAGCCACTCATGTACCGACACATTAGGCCAATGGTGTCCGAGATTTATAACCTCCACTCGGCTGGATCAACCCATACACACCACCTCCAAGACCAACAATATCCTTGACATGGACACTACCAACATGTGACTGGTGTTCCACACCTGGGGTTATCCCCTCATTGGTGGATTCCGAACATATGTTAATTACCCTTGTTATCCACATCCCGGCACCACACCCTTCATGGCATACACAGTACAAGAGTACTACCACGCCTACTACAGACATCTTATGACAGCAGTAGTTAACGTCATGACACCCGTGCAGATGGACAATGCACATACAAACGCTGAAACATACCCCAGTGCACTTTATTAGCACTTACACGACTGCAAGGATCATGCTATTCCACACAGAGCCATGATGGTACCCACCAGATAACGGACGCCACTCTGGGGGTCCAGTTCCATGGACATAATTTACAGCAACAGGTGGAGGCTGTTGCAAACTGGAATACAATCCCATGGATGGGGTAGCTCACTGGTCAGCCTCAGTAGGGCTACAGGATCCCTCATCACATACTCCGACACTAGCTATGTAAACATTACTGTGACACATTCCAGGGTGTACCACAAGGCATTATGGAGGTATGTCAGTAGTCAATGGCAATACCCACATTTGCTCTGACATACAACAGTTACTCAGGAACATTACAGAACCAGGTGATATTGGCAACATGCTGGCGGATGAGTTCACTGCTAACATTGCATCCTCTCACTCCCTACAGGGCAACAATCCATGCAGGAACATTGCGGTGTCCCTGCAGTCACACCTACACAGTACTAACCTGCACTCTATATGGCCTGGAACACTGGCCCCATGTGACCGTACAACATCCCAGGCTGTGATTTACACAAACCTCTCAACAACATGTCTCCCCACTTGGCCACCATATTCAGTAATAGCCTTGTATCAGACATTGTGGCCCCTGAATGGCACACAGCAACAGTTATCATACTCCACACAGGTGGTCCCACAATGCACAAGGGGGACTATTGCCCTACACACCTGACTGGACTGTTCTGCAAGGCTATGGGGCACATCATCATGGAAGCCATTCACAGAGATGTTGGTGGGCTCCGGTCCTTTGCTGCCACCCAGGTTGGACTTTGTTAGGGCCATAACATGTCTCCTACACCTGGTGGACTCCTTTCATACAGTTACCAGGGTAGTTGATGATGGTAAGGGGGTCCACACAGCCTACATTGTCCTCTCATTGCCTTTCAGCACCGTTCTCCATTCTGGTATTGGCAACATACACATCCACCTGTACATCGACCCCTATGTCTCAGGATGTTATGCAAAGTGGCTCACGGACAGGACACACACAATGAGGGTAGCATACCATAGTACCTACTGTATTTCAGTTACAGTTGTCATACCACAGTCCTCAGTCATAGGGCCCCTCATGTTCAGTATATGCTTCCCTGAGGTAGTGGCTAGCACAGAGGGACTTTCCCTGCCTAGCTTTACAGACAACTGCATACAAAGCACCATGATTGATCCACCAGCTGATACTGACTCCCTCCATAAGGGTGTCACTGTGACGGATACCTGATATCAATATCATGGCCTCAAGATCCATGACACATGGTGCATGAACATCCCCTTTGCATTACACCATTCACCCACTGACCATCACATAGGTGGTAGTCCCCTGCATACATGTCACATTGTACATGATTGTAGTACACACGTATGTCGCACCCACTCCTGTGATAACCATATTGCCACTGTGGCGTGGATATCCTTCTACATGGCCACACTTATCTGTACTGGGTTTGTAGCTGGAACATAGGCACCCATTGTACCTCTGAACTCCAGATGTATACACACATTCAAGGGTACAACACTCCATTTAGGGTGTACCTTACACAATAGCTATGGGTTTACATACCACAGCATTAACACACCATGACGTTTATTGAGCTTCGACGGTTGAGGTATGCCACAGCACTACGGACACCACGTCTGTACACATTTGCATACTACATATTCAGGAGTGACCTCTGCTGAACAGCCAGGGCCCATGTCCACAACAATATTAATGGATATACTCCACATAAGCGACATAAGCAAATGCCACTGTGAGCAACATGCTCATGGATATGTGCACGCACGCAATGATGAGTGGGATGTGCTTGAGGGTTACATTCCCAAACCGGACACTCACCATGCTTTGGAACATGATTCCTATGTACATCACGCAGGGACACTCAGTAGCACTGTTCATGTGATACCTCACTTGGTGGATGGGAGACACATGTACGCCAGGGATCACTGCAGTGGCTGTACTGTGCAGAGGTGCAGGTAACACATGGCTCTGCTGTTCACAGACAGGACACTACCCTAGAGAGGTGCTGCTGGTGTGAACACTGTAGTTGTGCTTACACATAGATTTGCCAGACTGCATAGTACCCCACTATGAACCTGTGAAGCTATTACATGTCTGTTGTGCATGGTTAATTGAGTAGCCCTTCCATTTAGATTAGCTATCATGCTATTACAGTGTCCCATGACTACAAGCCATATGTATCCTGTTATTGTATATTGTACATGCCAATAGATGATACCTTTGGTATGCATGATATGCCTGTTATGCTGTGTAGCATATCTGACATATCTACCTACAATACTGTACATTACACATATTTTACATAGTATCCCATAATGCAAAGCATACTTGCACAGCGGTACCACCTTTGATATGTCATTGTCGTTATATGCCCATACACATGCCTACTGTGACAGTATATCAACATATACTATCCCCTGCTATGGCACATACTTGTTGGACATACCCTACCACTGACGGCGGGTGGTATGGAATTGTTCTGTTTATAGCCCTCATGTAGCATCCTTTGTGGTGTCTGTGATGTTTACCTTGTGGCCCACTGCAGGGCACACAATTTCTACAAGCGTTACTATGCTCAGCAAGACATCACTACATAAATACCTTTTCCCACTTTATGCACTGCGGACACTTTTAATTAATACAAAACAGGACATACATACACTAACATAATTAATACAAAACAGGCTATACATACACTTACATACCGAGTGTTCTACATACCTTGTTATCGTTCCGGACTTTCGGAATTATCTCTCTTACACTGTTTAAACAGTTCTATGGTATGAGCATACGGTTTGAATGTCTGGCAACTCATCTTTATATACGTCGATACCTGTAACATATGGTTTCCTGCCGCCAATTGGTGTTCCTGATTGACTTATTACTTGCACATCAGCTGTGCAGCCACTCCATTCACCAATTATGTGGCAACAGTGGGGTATAATTGAATTCTCCACTTTGGCATTGCCCATTTGACCTACCTTCGGGGAGACGGCCTGTATTGTGTTTTGTTGTGTGTAATTGCAACTGCTATGTGTAGAGACATGTATAATTTGGATTCATGTCCCCCGTGGATTGTGTGTGATGGCTAGAGTATGTGGTTCTACATGTGAGTGTACCTGTCATCTCAACCGTCTGATTAGGGACTATTGCAAACAAAACCTGCAACATCGCCATTTGTTCCATTATACAATGGCTACAATTTCACATGGCACCTTTAAATGTGTCTCTCACAAGGTATGTTAATGCTTCTGCAGATGTAATTGACTGACTGGATGTTTGTGCTGTAATTACAGTCTGTATTGCTATAGTTTCTAGTGTGGGGGATGTAGGTGGGTGTACTTAGCATATACAGGTTTGTGGGGCTTGCATTTCTACATATTCCATATATGTGTGTGGGCTCCTTCCCTAATTAAAGAGCTATCAGTTAGTAGACTTTTGTTACGGGATTATACATTGGCCATTGTTAATTGGTTTCTATATAGTATGCAGGTGAGGTTGATACTTCCATACTTCCGGAATTACAGCAATATGTAAAGGGATGTTTCTAAATGACAGCTGTCCTGTGTATTTCTGTCCCAGATATTAACAGTCATTGCAGTTGTGTTGTTAACTGAGACTCTTTGGCATGAGTTGCCACCTTTTCAAATGGCCATTGTGGGACACTTGCGGGACACACATCGGTGTTTACAGGCCAACACATACCCATGGTCAGTACACAGGATAGCACATACTTTTATCCTCAATACATACTTATTTTTGTGGGACTTTGGCTGCTTATCATAATGCATGTAACATTTACGTTTCTTACATACAGGCATAAATATTTAATGCAAGTATTACATAATATATGGGACATAATAATGTCCTACAATCTCGGACAGTTGACCTTTGTAATGTTTTATGTCAGGACACAACTGCCCAGGGAGGGGCTGTCCCTCCTAATGTGGGGCAGGTGGTAACCGTATGCCTACGGCTAGCTATACCCACACCTACCGTAATGATCTACCTTCGAGTTGGCACCAACAGACACATGATGCAGACACACACACACACACACACACACACACACACACACACACACACACACACACACACACACACACATTACAGTCACATGGAAATGCACACGGCACCCTCAACACACACATACACAGACTATGGCAATCACAAACACAGTTGAACACAGTACCTACGTTGACCGCAACACCGACAGTGGTAACTGAATGTCCCTTCATATCGTGATAATATTACTCGCGGTTCTAGTGTTCTGGTACTGTGTTCTTTCGGTCTTTCAGCCTCGTAGTTACGCGTGTCGGTATGTGACACATTCCATAGTTGGTGGTATCCTATTTATTTGTGCCTCCAAGGTTTTATGAATGTCGTTGACCTATCTATATATTTGCAGATATCGGTGAATCCGTATATATCAACATATATCTCTCTATCACCCTTTCTATCTGTATTTTATATATATATATATGTATATATGAATGTGTGTATATATATATATATATATATATATATATATATATATATATATATATATATATATATATATATACAGGGGAAAGTGACAGGCAAACTACACCTTTCATTGTGTACTTGTCGGTGTATACTGTTTCCTGGACTCCGCACGTTTGTGTCTGAACCTGTCACATTACACACCTGCCGTAGGTACATCTTGGCTACCATAGTGTTAGGTGATTGTATACATGATTGTGTGTTCTACTCCTGGCAGTGGTCGTTTTACCCTTCAGAGCAGGCATTATTAGTACAGGGGTGAATAATGCTGGTTTCACCTGTTCTGGACATCATTGACCGTGATCTGTGCGATATTCAGAGAAGCTTAGCCCTGTTTCGCGCATATCCGTATAGTCATATTTAAACGACGCTTACCAGCACTGGGCAATGCATATTCCCGCTAACGTGTACTAAACATGATCTGATGACCTGCATATGACATGCATTATTCGTGCCTTCGGGATTACGTTACATCCCTTGCAGGACGTGGGACCAGGAACATGCATGACAGTCACTGCATTTACCACTTGGCCATCTGGGATTTTTACACGTGTTATGGCATTTTGTATGTGGAGTATACTATGGCTGTTACTCCATACTGCACTCACATGGGTAACTCAGTTAGTTTACATATGGATGAGTCCAATTAATGGTATGTCCATGTGATGTTTACTGGATGTGCTCCAGCATTGGGTATGTATATCACAGTGAGTCACACACGATAATGTGCTACACCTTCAAATGACCATAGGTGGAGTGTGCTGGGGTGATGAATACCTGTCATGGGTACACCCCATGCCTTGACATCCATGATTACATTATGTGGAGCCCCTCATTAACGCAGCAGGGAATCTGTGCAATGTGTGTGCAGAACAGTGCTTACACAGATGTTATCCCGCGATTGCCTCTGCTCCACTGAGTGACAGTTGGTTACTCAATGTTGTGGTGACAGCAGACACTAATTGCCTCATTTGGTGTATGGCCTCTGACAATCTGACGTGTACCTACCGATGTACCTAGGAACCTATACACACAGCACCAACATATGCTGATAGGCGCATGTACTGTTCAGGTGTTGACATTCCTTGTTCCAATAGCTGCTGTGTGTACAATGTTTGAGGGCTGCCTATGTAGGATTCACACAGTGGGCCACCTATACATTATAATTTACAGGTGGTCGTGTGTGAGTGCCATCCATTTTACTGTGTGTGCAGGTGGAGAGGTGTGTCAGTCTGTAGGGGCCTACACTGTCAGAGTATGTGCTATACGTTCCCTCTTTGCCAAGGCGTACGCATATTGGGCATGCCTCCGTCTGTCTACTGGGGCTGGCACAGGGTGTTCATGGTCTGAATCCCTCTGTGCCTGTGATGGCCTTGGCAATTGCGGTGGGCTATGAGGGCCTTCACCATTTTGTCCCTGCTGCAGCTGTTTCCGCAGGATCATATTATGTAGCATGGCGCATACTATGAAGATGTGGGCACACATGCCTGGAGAGTACTGCAAGGCTCCACCAGATGTGTCCAAGCAATGGAACCATGATTTCAGCATCCCGAACACACACTCTATGATGATTCTGGTTTGTGCGTGTGCCTCATTATGGCATTCTTGCATGGTTGTGTTTGCATTTCTGATGGGAGTCATCATCCACAGCTCCAGTCCATAGCCAGCATCTCCCACAAGGTGGCCATGTGGGATGTCCCCCCTGACAAATACCTGATACAGCTGTGAGGCATGCCAGATATGGGAGTCATGGTAGCTTCCAGGGCTGCCAGCAGACACATCCATGATAATGCCCTGGGCATTGCACATGACCTAGCAGTTGATGGAGTGGAATCCCTTGTGGTTTATGTAGTGCCTACCATGCTCACCGGGTGGTGACTTGATATGTATGTGCGTGCAGTCTATCGCAACCTGTACCTCCAGGTAGTGTGCCACGTGGTGGAAGTGACGCATATTGCTGGCCAACTCCTCCTGAGTTCGGGGGAAGTATATATACTCATTGGCATGTGGTAACATGGCGTCCAGGAAATGGTGTAGTACCCTAGATGCTGATGCCTGTGATGTCCCCATTATATCTCCAGTTGGCCTTTGAAAGGTACCTGTGGCTAGTATTCGCAAACTTACACATACCTTCGTGTCCACAGGGATGGGTTCCCCTCTGTTGTTCCTAGTTCTCAGGCGTGGCTGGCACAGCTCAACTATTTGCTGTAAGATGTCACTGTCTACCCTGTAACACTCTACTATCTCCAGATCATGTAGCCCCTGGTAGGTTACCCTTGGTCTGAACACTCTTCTCCTCCTCCAGGGCCTGTGGTGGTTGTTGGCATCATCCTCCACAACACCGTCAGTCTCTAACACATGGTGATGAATCACAGCTATGGCAGCTCTCAACATGTACATTTTAAAAATTCCCCATGTGTTTACACCTATGGTGCAGTGTTTGGGAATACACAGGTGTGTGTAGGGTGCTTTCACACTTTATAGTATTGTGCTGTGAACACCAATGATGTCACAGGGTGTGTATGTATGTTCGTAGCTACAGGGTATCTTATGTGTTTTACTACTGGAACTACTATTGTGGTGCCTTTGGTGTTGAATTACATTTGGCTGCAATGGATTACCTCTTGACCTTCCCTTAACATTTCTGCATGTTCCACCTACCATTTTCTGGCATGCATTCAGCAGCCTGCTTTCATTTGTACTTTCCTAGACCTGGCGTATCTTGCGTAATGTGTTCTATTGCCGGTCTACTGTAGGTTTGCTTTGATCTGCTATGACAGTTCTCCTTTCTTTGCAATCCAATGCCTCCTCTCCTTTCTTTGCAATCCAATGCCTCCCCTATCCTGTTTTGCAGGTTTCTGCGCGCAGACTTGTCAACTGCCGTTGATTGCCCGCTGTGAGTTAATAGGTGTTAATTGCTCAGTTGTACTCCAATTACCCTACTGCGGCATTTCCTTCTTTTCTTCCCCTGACCTTCCTGTTTGTGCTATTGTTCGCAGCACGTGCATCCGCTTACTGGGTTTCAGGCACGTTTTCATCCCCGTACACATGCGCTTTCGGGCAGCATATGTGCTCTCAGCTAAACGATTCTATACCTACCTCCCCACCCCTGTCCTGCAGCTTTGCTTAGCAATGGCCAGGCCAGATTTGCATTGCTCCAATGTGCTTACAGCTACGGTGGCACACCCCTCTGCTGATGTCATGTATACCTCTGAGCCACTTCTCGGTGTTATAACGCTGCACCATATGGTACATCCTTAATCCGGCGGGACGTTTGAGATTCAGTATTGCCTGCTTCATTTGCATGACATTGACTACTAATTCATAGTTGCCGCGCCGAACACTGTCACAGACCCTTAGCAACCCTTGCAGCTTGGTTGTGGTGTACCATGCATACCATTGCGTATTATGGTGAAATCCTGATTTGTATTACACTGCGATTTTATGACATTTGTATATATTTTCTTTGTGTTCCAGTTTGCACACACATTCCCTGCAGTTGTACTTTGCGTTACTGTGGACATAACATTAAATGTTGTTTTTTAGGTGTTGTGCATCTTTTCTTATGCCATTGGCTGTGTATTTAGCTATTGGCATATGTTAACTTTGTAATACATGAGTCTGGGCCGCTTCCATAGCTTTGATGTTCTGTTTTGGAAAATGTAAACCATGTTTTTTGGTTTACATTTCCGTGGGCTTACGCTAAGCCTGCACCACTTCATGAATCGCTATATGCCTTCATTTGCATGGTGCGGCACTGCGCATGGGGTGATTAGCATACCTAAGCAGAGGGCTGCGCAGTTCTGGCGTATGCCGGTAGTGCACATGGGATTGGATCGTACCTGAAACGCTCGACGGCCATATTTGGCGTTATACCGCCTACGCTACGCCTGCGCCTGGTGCAAGCTTCATGAATCTCGGGGTAAATCTTTATTATTTTGTAGGTTAGTTAAGGCCTGCAGTTCAATAGAAGAGAGGTTATGTTGTAATATCTTGGATTCATATGTCCTAAAATGTAAATATTTGAGAACGCAGTCATGAAAAATAGATACATATTTGTTCATAGGGGGCATAAAAGAAGATTTGTGAAATTTGAAATCAATGGATCCTTGAGAGAAGGAATTCCCACCAAAATGTAATCTAAGATTAAGTAAACGACAAAAAGAAATACCATCATTAGCAAAGACATCTTCAGGAACAAAAAAGCCAGGCACAAAATCGAGTCCTTTGTTTAGCAATTGTATTTCTACATCAGACAACTGTGTTGAAGCGATGTTATGTACATTACACATATCACCTAATGTGGTATCAGTAATTCCAATACAGTGTCTATATTCATTGCTTTGTTTATGCTTCCTGCCACCCCTGTATTTTCTGGCCCTAAAGGGTTACTTGTTGTACATTTCTTTACAGCTGGTGAGCCTTGTGCATGGTCATTCTCAATATCATTGATGGAGGAGTACTCATCCCCTGATGTCTCACTGATACTGCCCTTAGTTTTTTTTTTTTTTTTTTTCAAAATAGATTTGTGTCTCTTTCTCTTTTCAGATAAATGTAAAAAATCCTGATTGGAAAATATGACATTTTTTCGGTAACCAAAAGGTTTACCCCTACTATAACCACCCACATCCCTGTTCAGCTTTTGGATATTCTTATCCTTTAGTTGTTTTTCTAAAGTAATAAGCTCCTTGGTAAGTATGTGAAAACAGGAGGCATAGAAGGGTTCCCCCTCATAAATCTTAACCTCATCACAAATGGACTTGCATTCATAAAATGAAATCAGAATTTCCACAAAATTAATTGAGGCATTTTGTTGTGCCTTAGTCCATTCTTGTGACAGGGTATAATCAATGTTATTAACCAAAGGTTGGATACAAATCCTGAGCCCTCTGGGTGTAATGCCTTTGGTTTTGTAAGCTTTGAAAAGCTTAAGGTGCCACACATTAGCCCTGAGCCCCTTCATGTTCCTAGTTAATGGGCTAAAACTTTGATTACATACATTTTCTGGATCATTTTGAGCCACTCCACATATACCACTCATCACTGAGCCTAGCCAAAATACCTGCAAATCATCTCTGTCATCTGATAGCCCTTGTAATATAGTTGCCAGATCTATGTATGCACAAACACTTTCAAAATCCTAGATTATACAAACAATAAACCAATAAGCCTATAAAAATAATATTTGAACTGTCAAGATTCAAATGATGTTATACAGTAATTCATATACAATTTATGTACATGTGGAAAACAATAAAAAATGTCCCTACTCGCAAAAATAATTGGATAATTAGATTAGAGGTCTGTTTTCCCTGGGACTTAATGAGAACTTGTAATAATCTTGAAACAGTGGCATGAATAAAGTGCAAGTAAACTGAATGACAAATTGTTTATCCCTAGAGTAAGGATGTGATTTTTACACTGTGTCAACTCCAGCACCACTGTTGTATACAATATATCCATCCTTTCAAGTGTGTCCACTCCAAAAGAATTGCTGTAAAGAAATATGCATGATCCTAAAGTGTTACTGATGTGTTATCCACACAGGACAGACTACATTTAGTTTGATTATCTGGATTTCAACTCGACAATGATGTGTGCAATCAGGATTTTAACAGCAACATCACACGCTCAGGAATCACTGCAAAATCCATACATGTTATAATCTTTTTGTTATTGATATACAATATTCGATAAAACCTTTTCAGTAAAAAAAGGAATCACTGCAAAATCATCACTGTTCAGACAAACATTCTCAGAGAATAGCATTTGAAATTAATTGTGATTCAATAAGATATAGTGGATCCATGAAATTGTTTAAATCGTGTCTACAAGAAAATCATAAATGCTACCACAGTACACATAAATGCATGCATTTATGTCCTTACAGTTTCTTTCCATTCTTCTGCAAATCAGACATATACAATTCACCTCAGATGACTGTATTGTTTTCATTTTCCTATGCTATTTGCAATTCATGTCCAGTTTTTCATTTTATCTTCCTTCTACTACAGACTCAGACTATTGAGCAGTTGTTTTGTCTTAAGAACTATTTTGATATGATTTTTAATAGATGTAAGTCAAAACACTTAAAAAAATGATTTGTTGCTAGATAAGTATGAAGCTTCTACACTGGGTGTAAGGATCATGGATTGTTACATTAGTTTAGACAGTACAGTTTTTAATGTTAAGTATAGTGGAGTGATCTTGTTTCTTTACCAGTTTATCTCAGGGGCACATCAGACGTTCAGTTCATTTTGTAAACTAGATGTGACACATTCTCAGACACTGCAGTCTTGTCTTAAATACATTAGCCATCACCATATCTTTCCAAGATAATTCAAAGGTTTAGTCCTACAAGGCTGAAACCTGGCTATCCATATGGGCCTTAATACTAAGGGACTGAAATCCAATTAAGTCCCCTTTGCGTTATAGAATTTCAGATCAATCCATTCTGGGACTCATTCCCTAAACTGGCTTCAGCACTAAAATGGCTAAAGAGTACAAGTACTGAAGTTTTTGTCAAAGGTAGTTCATGCTTAATCAACCTGGTGGATTTTTTAAAAATGTTACCAAAGCAAAACGGTACACACTGCATACCTCAACCTGGCCAATGATTTTGACACAATTCCCCAATCAGGCATAGCAGAAATACCAAATAAAATGGGAATAACCCCCCATATCCCCCTTTGAATTGCCAACTGGTTCACAGATATAATGCAGATAATCAAAACTGGGGAAGTTACCCTCCCCAAAGAGACCAGTCACCAGTGGAGTCCTCAAGGGTTCTGTGTTTGGACCTCTCCTTTTTGGCATCTACTCTTTTAAAGTAAAAGCTAATGCCAAAGGGGTCTAGACGACTAAGTCTGCAGATGACTGTAAGCTAGGAGAAGTCATTGAATCCCCAAATGAGTTAGCCATCCTGCAGTAAGGCTTGTTTCAAATAAATAACTGGTGTCAAACTCATGGTCTGAGACAAACTGCCAAAAAGGCATTATTGTATCATTTGAGAAGTCATCTACCCCAGAGAACTACCACAATGACAGTATGCCCCTAAGAGTTGACCCAGTTGTTTTTGATTTGGGAACTTGTGTGGACAGTAACCTAATATTTGACCAAAATGTGATTATTGTTTAAAGAAAGTCCTCCTATATTGCACAGCATATAAAGAGAGGGATTGCTTCTAGATCTAGGGATGTTATTGTCCCCCTTTACCCAGCCCTCACTAGGTCATTCATTGAATATAATGTCCCCTTTGGTATGCTTCTGTGCAGACACCTGCAACAACTGGAATGCCCAAAATGATACACTACTAAAAGGGTACAAGGCCTAAACAACATATCCTATGTGGACCAGCTCAAAACCCTGTCACTATACATGGTATTCTACAGACTGCTAAGGTGTGACCTGTTTCTGCATACAAGGCATTCTCCAACTCATTACTGATGGATTTACTGCACACCAGCAAGTCAAATGTCATCAGAAATGCCCATTCTAGGGATCTAAACCCTTCTGCAACATCAATAGAATGGTTTGGAGGGAAAAGTATATTTCACAGATGGTATCACTATTTTGCAACAGACTACACTTCAAATAAAGCAGAGTTTATCCTTGTCCATTTTCAGGTACAACTTAGGAAACAGAAAAATTACCACAGGACTGCCCCTGTACTACTAATGGACATATGCAGCTACTAAATGCTTTATACCATTGCATGGTTCCCCTCAAGTTATCTTTGGCATGATCCCAGTTATTTTCATTAGTGGTAATACATAATTATTGGCCATGGGATGGGTAAGGTCAGTCTATATATCAAAACGGGATTGGTTATTCTGAGCTCAAAAAGGGCAATTGGCTAGGCTTAAAATGGCTTGCAAGGGCAGCTAACCTAGTACTTACATATAAACCTATGAAACTATGACTGCATTAATATGTCAGTGTTTAATTAGGTTAGCAAGAAATTGGACAAAATAATTCCCTGTCATCCTGTGTATCCTTTTGAGCCATAGAGCTATAGCAGTTATAACATTGCTTGTTAATCATTTAAAAGTTCCTCTTGTTTTTATAAACAAAATATATTAGAATCTACAACAGTTAACAGAGAACTGACCTTAAACCAGTTCCACAAGCATAAAGTTACAATATCAACCTTTAGAAAGACACGTAGCCCAGATTTCTTTTTTAATAGCTAGTATTGCCTGGTCATGACTACCATCACACTTTACATTCCCTGTCACCCTCACCTTGAATAAAACAGCCACATCTTTTCACATCAGTCTCTTTCCAGCAACCATCAGCAATGCCTAGTTCACATTTACCTTTATGACATCATATTGTCATGCCTTAGAAGAAACACACCCTAAATAGTACATATAAATCCCCCGGGGTCTATGTTCAGCCATTCAATGGAAAAATTGCCAAATGGCATTACATCAAAAATGACATTCAGCAAAACTTCTCCACATCCCCCCTATTTATATATACTAACTCCAAGATTGCACTACAGTGGGGAAAGGGCAAATTTCCCTATTGCAATGCAATCTTACTCGAATGGCTCAATGAACAGCAAGTGTGATGAGACATGCCATTCAATCCTTTTTCCATTTGATTGCTGAACATAGACCCAAATCCACCAGTGTTTTGTTAGCTGTTATCCTTGAGCCAGTCCAACTTCCAACAGGGAACAATTGATATATGAAAATTTGATGAATGCAGCAAGATCTAGTTAAACATTTGCATTCTGATGTTATGTAAATCCTATCCAGATGATGTCATACAATTTCTTTGAGCAGAAAATATTTTTTGCAATATTGTTCAGGATATAAACATATGACAATCACACTCTCCTTATTGGCTTTCTTCTTACTTCTTTTTCTCCCAATCATTTTATTATTGGAACATTTCTCTACCTCATTACCTACCCATTCTTTTTTTAACTCCTCAGTCTGCTTCTTCAGCATTTTCACTTCACAGCTATGACAATTTCTTTTTTCTAATTTTTGCTATGTACTCTTCCAGTTAGAAAATTGCTTGTTACTATTTCTGTCTAAAAGCATATTATTGCATATTCTCGGCTTTTCTCATGCTAGTCAGCCCCCAAAACATCCCATCTCCGAATTTTTTTTTTACATTTACTATTAAAGTAGGCACCACTGCTTAATATGAGTTTTATATTGATTGTTCCCAGGGCTGAGAACATCACAGTTATAGACAAGGGTATAGCTAGGCATTCTCAGTGTAATAAAATTAGTACATTTTCTTCTGAGCAACTCTTGCAAATGTCAACACTCAAAAAGCACAGAATTTTTAGAACTGTGTAAATGAATATTCACAGTATAGCTGTACACAAAATACCATAGGAATAGACCTCTAAAACTAGCTTCTTATGGCAATAAAGTGTAACAGCTGAAAATAACATGTTACTTCTCATGTATATGGGGATATCATTTTGAGGGCTGAGTACATTTTTAAACTGACAAGTGTGTAGCGGAGGGCAGCAACTTTAGGTTTGAGTACAACATGTATATCTCTGACTACACCCCTGGTTAAAGATATTACTGTTACACTTTTGCTTATGTTACTGTTATTTATTGTTCATTTATGATAATGCTTAAGTCAACAAATAAGACTTGTGTTTTTGCAAAGTCATTATAGCTGGTAAGAGTATTGTATGTGTTATTGCCTCTTGAACTTTATAATTAGCACAATCATCTTCCTGTTTTCAAACTACTTGCTGATTTATTTATGTATTGTTCATTTTTATTCTTGCATTCAGTTTTTCCATTGTACTCTGATTTTATATCAAACTCAAACAACTGAATATTTAAAATCAGACCTTTTTTCTGTAGGTCACTACAGAAAATGGGTGCTGATTGTGTAGCTTCACACATTCCAGACAAAAGAAAACATATAAACCGATAAACGTAACATACAGAATTTGGAATCTCAATATCCTTATGCTAATAGGTTTGTTAAGGAGGTGCTTGGAATCATGAAAATATCCTTGGTAATTACGGCTTGATATTCTTACTATCATGCCTTCATTACAGTCAAAACTGGACTACCCTAGACTTCACTTCAAAAACTGATTCATAATTATACCATATGCAATGAGTACAGCTAACCACACAGAGACAGACTTCATGACAATCAAGTGAATTCGCTTGTTAGAAAGTCATCTAATTTAAATTCAAGCCAAAAAACAACACAACCAATAATCCCCATGTACATCTGCAGTTATTTTTAAATTGCGATAAGGTGTATATAAACAAAATGGGCAAAAATGGGTAAAAATGTAAAAATGTATAAAGTTTAGTTAACCATATAGACAACTGAACTAAGCTGAGGCAATGTGCAAAAGTTTATAAAACCCTGCATTCTGTTAATATGTATTGCTTTGGTGCTTTGGAACTGATTTGAAACAGTCATATATACCAGATTACATACTCTGAGATTTAAGATGAGGTGTAATAATGAGTCCTTTTTCAATATGTGCTACATAATCACTGTTACAACAACCCTAGAATTTGTATATTTTGTCTTCAGTCCACTCAAAGAATGCATATTGATCAGTCATCAAGCAAATGGTTCTGCTGACATTGTAGGGTACAAGAGAAATGACAGGAAAATCAATGATTTCATAATCATAGGGTGAGGAGGGTGAGCCCCCCCATTTTCCACAGATTCATGGAATGTGCCCTCATCTGACTTGTAAGCTGAAAAAAAACACTTATTGAAGTATAATGAAAGAAATAAGCTTAATTTCAGTAGAAACTAGCATGTTTCTTAATTTTCTGCTATTGAAGTTGAATAAGTGTTTTGTGATCTCAAATAAATAAATAAACACATAAACAATTAAATAAAGAGGCTTGCACCACTAGTCTCACCTGCATCTGCATCGTTTTAGCTGTCTGGCGAGATGCCGATACAGTGCTGGTGCCAGGTATGGTTAGAAAAAATTGGAATGCAGCCTGTTGCCTCATGTTTGTGTTAGACGGCAAAAAGATCAAATCTTCATCTCACCTGCCCCTGATTTTGCAAGATATCCCTAATTTTGCCTCATATTTTCTCCTGTCTCTGATAAAATGTTTAATTTTCTGGTATGTCACTGAGGACCGTGATCAGTAAACAAAATGTTTGTTGAGCTTCAGGGTTGGGAGGGTGACCTAATGGTTAAGATGTTTGCCTTACAAGCAAAAGGTGCGCAGTTTGAGTCTGTCAAGGGATAAATGGCTAGACTTAAAATGGCTTGCAAGGGCAGTTAGCTTAATACCAATCTATGAACCTATACTTATTGTTCATGAAATGAATACTGATGGCAAATGCTTCAGTAGACACAAAGAGTCTTTTTTTTTTATTTTTTTATTTTTTTTTAAGAGGGCTACCATAATCCTGACTTTAATGTTTGTATGTGAGAGCATGAGTGTGTGTGAATGTGCATATATGTAAAGTGCAGAATTATGCATTCAAATGCATGTATGCCAGTGTGCACAAGTGTATGTGTGAGAATGTGAACAAATAAGTGAGTCAATGGTGAGAGAATCGAGTATAAGATACATGCAATTCACAATGTATACATTATGTATCGAGTTCTGATACTTCAAATGCTTCCTACATTTAGTCAGAAACAAATTATTGGGATGTTTATGTTAAAGTTCTAGTCATGGAATGTATATTCTAGATCCAGGAAGCATGTGCATTTTATTTTATTCCTTTTCATTTGTTTTATTAGTTTTTGAAAGGGCTTTAGTTTTCAAAAGCTTGGAATTTTTTAAGAAGTGCATTCTGGTATATTGACTAAATTTACAGAAGACTGCTTCAGCTATAACTAAAGTGCATGTTTGTCTTTGTAACTGAACAAGTTCCTGATTTCTTAGTTGGTTTATGATATATGTAGGAAGGGCAGTGCCATTCACTTAATTGCTTAAAATATAATTATGGCATCCATATAATGCAATATAGAAATAATTATATTTATACACATTCTTTTAGGTGTATACATTTAGTCAAAATCATAATTTTGCAAATGAAGTAAAACAATTAAAAAAATATAAAAGAATAATTTTGTAGCAGATTGCACCTCCAAACCCCCACCACCACAATATGAGGGCCTCCATACCCATACCTCTAATTTTTGGTTGCATATGATATGTATGAAAACTGCTTTGAATTAATGCGATTTTGATAATGGTGAGTATGTGAATGAGATTAACAGCAGACTGGTTGTTTGAGCAAAGGTAAATAGTGCAAATGTATGTGCATGTGAAAATGTTTGTGAGTAAAGGTTAGGAAAAGTGTGTGTGTGTGTGTGTGTGTGTGTGTGTGTGTGCGTGTGTGTGCATATGTACTCTTGTGCTTTTGCCCCTGTATATCTCAATAGTTATGCAGAACACATACTTCTCATCTTCACTGATTTTGCAGAGCATCCTTGATTTTTTCATATTTTTCCTGTCCCTCAAAAAATGTTCGAATTTCTGATAAACCTTTGTATCTTTTAGATAAGTCAGTAATGCTAGCCATTAGAATTTTATACATCTACCGCGGTGGTGGTGCTGTGGTAGCATTGTCGCCTCACAGTAAGATGCTGTCCGGTTCAATTCACAGCTAGAGCGTCTTCTGTGTGGAGACATGCGTGAATGGGCGTACCTTCGTTGAAGGTTGTGCATCAGGCCTGGCAAGCCGGTATGTAAAAATCAACTGCCAATCATTAGCAGACCGGAGTTCCGCTGTGGCAACCCTTAACTGGGAAAAAGCCAAAAGACACAAATTGTTCAGAAACTGCATGTTGTTGCAAAGCCTGTTGTTCTATTGATTATTTAAGTGAATTTCAGTAATATTTAAAAAAATGTCTCAGATTTTATCGGCACTGTTATTTTTTGTTATTTCCATACTTCTTGAGGGAAAATGTTGACAGTCATACAAGAGCAGCACCCCCCTCCTATCAATTCTGGCAAAAGTAGAGAAAAATATATAGTCTGCTGTGGGCAGTGTTTACTGTTTCACAGCTCACAGCCTTATTTGGATTCCTGTCACAAATAAAAAAAGCTGCACAAGAACAGGGAAGGTTTCCCCTGAAGATCCATGACTCTACAACTCAGGTCAGTCCCTAGTGAAATCATGACTAATCTAGAGACTGGTAAGCAGTCAAACACACTTAGAGTGCACAACTTTTGGTTGTGTCTGTCACAGTAATATGTGACTACAGAGTACAGACTCAGCACAGTGGCCAGATACTAAGGACAACTAATTGCAGGCACTTAGACTGCATATTATTAGGACATGGTTTAGCTACCTATGTCCTATTACTATGATCTAAGAAATGAGAGCTGCTCACCACTGTACACATTTATAGATTAACTGAATGATTGAGTATATAAAGCAAAGTTAAGACTTCTCTGCACCCATCCTGAGGGAGTACCTTCTACCTCAGCATGAGAATGAATTTATGGGTGCCCATCGAATACAATTTTATTTTTCAGTAAGAAATTCCATATATGGGGAAGAGTTAAGTAATAACTCTATCCCACCAGCATACCTTGTTTGTTTGTTGATGGAGCTGGAGGCTCAAGTATTTAGTCTTGAGTGTTTACGGGATCATTTGTTTTGTGGAGATACATGAAATCAAGGAGGGCTCAGTCATTTGTAGCACAGAATGGTGACATTAATCACTGTATAGGAGTCTATACAAGACAGAGTATAGAGACAGAGTTTTGAGCATATCTTAGTAATTGAAGGTTAGTAGCCTAGTGATGTGTTTAGCTAGGAATGATTGGTGTCTTTGCACTTATTTGATGTGTTTGAAAAGATGTATAGAAAAAGGGGCACAATATTCTATAACTGGTCTGATTAAGGTAGAATTCAGAGGAAAGATAACTTCTTTTCATTCGGATGAGATGCCAGTACTTATTAACTGGGCTAGACAGAAGAATTTCCTGATTACTGCTGCTGCATGATTGTCAATAGAAAGTTGTCTCCAAGGATGTTGAAATTCTGATGACTATATAACTCTGGAGTGGAGTGGCAGCTATAATGTAAGCTGTTGTCATGTTTTGTGTGCAAAAGGTATCACTGCTACAATCCTTTGCATTTAATTTAAGCCCAGTTCCTATGGACAGACTCAAAAGAGACTCCAGCTATTCTCTGTCTCATATCACCTACTTAGAGACTATCTTTGCTTGACTTAAAAAGCCATGTCTGACCCAGATCTGTTAGAAATGCTACATCTAAAGAAATTCCAATCTCTCTGCACCACATGCTCTAGAGACGTCAACCTCATTACCAGAATCAACAGAACATGCTTGAGGGGCAGGATCATAACCCAGAGACTGCCCATGCTATGGAATAGACTTCCCACACATGTCAGGCAGAGCATCTTGCTGTCCCTCCTCAAGAGAAATCTTGATGAGTGGATGGGAAATAGAAAGTTCACCCTGGGGATCACTACAGTGGCTGTACTTGATAGAGACACTGGGAACTAATGTCGGGTGGCATGAATCCAATGCACTTCTACGGGCTAGGCTTGTAAAGGCTCCAGGGCCATTAGCATAGTACACACCTATGAACCTATGAAGAGTGATTTGTGTTGTGTAACCCTTGCTGGTATCAGCTGCTGAGTAAATGACAATATCAACTTCCAGTCATTAGCAAATATTGTTGGCCATATGTCCTGGTTAATAGTTTGGCGATCCAACTGGTAATTAATGAACAGATGGGATCCCATTAATGATCCTCAAGGAATCCTTCTGACCATGTCTTTGCTTTCTCAGGTGGCACCTTCTACTTTAATTATGTGGGTTATTTCTATCAGCCAGTTTGCTGTCTGTCATACAATATAAGGATCTATGCTTAGGCATGTACACTTATTTGGAATATCAGCATGGGAAATAGTGTCAAAAAGTAATGGATAGTTCCAGGTACACTGTATGAATTGCATGGCTGCTATCTACAGTGTCAGCAACTTCCTCAAGGAAGTCTACTAAATAAATAACTAACCCTTTTATTCTAGCCAGCTGCTAAGTACTTAATAGAAGAAGAATATTTTAGGTTTATCAGGGATTATTGTCCTCTGCCTCCTTCATATCTTTGCTTTTGTTTCTAGTTATTGTGCTAAGAGGTTTAATGTTATAGCTAATGTTTTTTATTTATTACTTTTTTATTTTATTTATTAGCACAGGAATGCTCTGTGGACATACATACCTCCGCTCACTCCCTTTCCAACGTGACCCCATAGAATAGTCATATTAATTAAGAAGATGCATGGGGTGCAACCCATCACTCTACACAGAGCAGATTCAAAAGAATCCTATGAGAGAGAGAAGATACAGTTTGAAAGATGAACTACACAAAGGAGTTATGCTGAATCACTATAAGTAACCAGTGCTGAGGGCATGTATACATATTCCAGAGTGAGAGGTTAAAGTGAATTATTATCCTCACTTTTTTTTTACTTTCCACACAATCAGACATAAAATTTGTATATAGGGGTAGATGTCTTTATGGAGAAGTGGATGAGAAGTCATGATGCATGTGAAAATATATAGCCATTATATGAAAAATATCATACAAAATATGGCTATTCAGGGTCAGTGTATGTGTCTAACAGCAGCAAGTTGAGATATGCTACTGTGGCTATTATGTTCTATCAGAAAAGAACAAGCTTTTATTATTGGTTGACTACAATTCTTCATAACAGTATAGACAGTGATGCAATTGATTGTCCTAATCCATCAAAGAGTCTGTGTCTATAACTAAAGATAGTGACAAGAAATAAAAAAGCTATGCTCAGGTATTTTATGCTCTCAGCACTTTTTATAAACGCATTCCTGTTTATATTAAGTATAAAGTGTGTAGTGTTTGTATAGACATTGCATGCTTCTTAAAAACAAGAACTATTTAGCTGTATTGACATATAAGATGATGTATGTCCTCTAGACTCTGAGTTCAGATTTTGTGAATCCTTTCTGAAGCTTAGGCTTACCCTGAACTCATTGCAAAGACTTTTTCCTTTCTTTCGCACAACAGTTTTCTCAAAACATTGTAATAGAAGGTGTTGAAAAAAGACAAGAGCAGTGGTCCCAAAATAGACACACAGATTACTATTTTTGTCAGCAACATACTCTGGACTTTGTTTCTGGTGCAACATTCAACATATTGTTATTAAATCCCAAACTTGAATTAAAAAAAATGTCCTCGGTTGCAACGAGATGAAGAAAGATAAAAAAATTTCAAATAAGCAACTAAGAAGTGCTTAAAAAAAGAGAACTTTAATTTAACAAATAAAAATAAATCAGATACATCCAGTAAATCAAGCGCTTTTGTCTCCAACCATTTGGAGACTTTATCAAGACACAGCATGCCCCAACTGATAGTAAATTTATAATACAGAGTTAATTACTGAACCAATCAACATCCAGGGTTCATGAATAATTCATGAGCAATGACTATTCCTACAATTTACCTCTAATAATGTCAAATAACCACACATAAAACATTCATCATCCTAAATATTACCCACTATAATACATATAAATACATAACTATAAAATACATTATTAAAATACAATTGAATGTGTGTAAATAAGATCTAATAAAAACTAATTTCCTGTATGTTGTACACCTCAAATAACCCTAATATATTGTAATATAAATGAATAAATACATGTATAAATAAACACATAATAGATACGGTATAAAATTCACCAATGTATACATACAAGACATAAAAATAATGCATATGTTTGAACTATTAAGAATTACAAGAACATTTCTTTAAAAGCATCATCTGTCTAAAGCTTTTAATCTTAAAAAGCAAGTAATTGCAACAGATTCATTTAAGTCTGGCCATTGAATTGCATTCGTTCTCAACTGCCATAAGGCCTCACCTTTCTCCAAATATAAAGCCCAAGGTCCACCTCTTGGGTCTAGTTCAATAACTTCAATAATAATGAATTTAAAGTCATGTCCGGGCCATTCCATACAATGTTTTGCAAGGGCATTGGTTTCTTTTTGCAGTCTGATATCCCTCAAATGCTCATAAATACGGTTTTTAAGTTTCCTTTCTGTCTTTCCAATATAAAAACAAGCACATTTGGAACAGAAAGCACAATAAACCACCTTCTCAGTGTAATAACTGCACTTTTTTTGTAAAGAGACCTTTATACCATTTATGTTAAATTTTGACCCTTCCTTAATATATTGGTAAATCCCAAACTTGGCTGGTTGAGTGATGGGATCTCTGCATTTTATATTGTTAAAGACCTTTGATTAGTCAAAGAACAGGGCTGGTAGACCTTTCTTGTTTGTTGAACTCATCGTGGCTATAATCAGAGATATATTTATTTATATGTATTTAAGTTTCGGTAACCAAGCTGTACAGGTGTGTTATGGCTTTTTTTCAGTGGAGATCCAGGGGCAGACATTCACAAGATTGCAATGAACATAAACTTCAGTGGAAGAGGACGGAAAATATTGCAGCGAGATAAAGGTTACAATCATGGAAACAACCACATAACAGACTACAGCAAGGTAAGGCTTCCAGTATTATAAAGCCTAAACCTCTTACAGTACAAGTGGATAGTATAATCTGTAAATTATCATAAACTTTTAAATTTAATAAAAAAAAATCAACCCGTACTAGCAATAGTACTGCTTTTTAAAGGTTGATATAAAGCTAATAAAATCTTTATGTAATATCACAAGTGTTATACATTAACACAATTACTAACAGTCATAGGATAATAAATGTGGAGTATCTGAAATATATAGATACTTGCAGAACCATTATGCACATATTTGCTTGAGAAATAATGGCAGTTTTCATCAGGTGACCTTTTTTAGATTTTGATGGATCAGATGGATAGCAGATTCTTTGATAGGGTCAAAAGTGCATAGTTAGAAAAGGACTAGTACAGTACAGAACATATTATCCCCAAAATATGAAACAACATAGCTTTTGTGCTTAGGGGACACATCTCAAAAACGTGCACAGGTTGTGCTGGTTTATCTTAGCCAAATGCCTTAGTTTAGGCAAAGTCATCAGGTATATGTGGATGTAGCATAGAAATGTTTCCTAAAAATGTGCTGCAAGCCAAAGAACTCCCACATATAGGAAGGATCTTCCTCGGGTGTTTAGAGGAAGATTATAAATCTGAGAGTTTGTGTGTCTCCTGCAATTTGCTACATAAGTATTGCTTATGCTGTTTGCTCTGCTGTACCATTAAAGAAGATTCTGTACCTTTGCTTTATTTCCTCTATCTTTTATAGAACAAATCACATACCATTTGCTTTTATGTTATATTACTGTTATATTGTATCTTGTACTAAAGAAATGAACTGCTTTTTCAGGCACATTTGCAAAATGGCTCTACCCAGTAAAAATAAGTCAGCTTAAAATATTAACAAGTGGCAAAAAAAAAAATATATATATATATATATATATATATATATATATATATATATAGATTCACTTTAAAAGCCAGAAATACTGAAATATTGAAATTCAGTATTTCACGCCAATAAAGTGGAATCCTGAGAACAGCTAAAGCTCAGAAGCACAAAATTCAAAACCTCGAACACCGGCGGTTTTGAATTTTGCGCTTCCGAGGTTTCGCTGTGGTTATGGATTCAGGTAAGTGTGTGTGTGTGTGTGTGTGTGTGTGTGTGTGTGTGTGTGTGTGTGTGTGTGTGTGTGTGTGTGTGTGTGTTAAGGGTTTTGGGTAGGGGCTGTGGTGTGTGTTAGTGTGTTTTGTTGCTGTGATGTGTGTGTGCGAGGAGAATGTAGCTTGTTTGGTGGTATTTTGTGTGTGTATGTGTGTAGTGTGACCTCGGAGTGAGTATATTTAAGTGGAGGGGTGCATGGGGGCTTGCCCCCCTGCTTTTATGTAGTAGAGAGCTTGTGATTGTGTGTGGGGAGGATGGTGTGTGTGTGTGTGTGTGTGTGTGTGTGTGTGTGTGTGTGTGTGTGTGTGTGTGTGTGTGTGTGCAGTAGAAGCACGGAATTCAAAATCTCTGGTGTGTGAGATTTTGAATTTTGCAGTTCTGAGTTTTCTTGCTTTCAAAAATTCGACTTTATAGCTTCGGATTACTGAATTTCGATATTTCCGTATTTTGAGGATATAAAGTGAATCCACATATTGATATAAATATATATATATATATATATATATATATATATATATATATATATATATATATATATATATATATATACACACACACACACACACACATATATATATACATATATATATATATATCTATATATACATCCATGCATATATATATATATATATATATATATATATATATATATATTACAAGGAGGTTTATTGCTGTGATAAGTTTTGTTGGGATATAATCAAAGAAAGGTGCGGGTGAGTAGTAACTGTTTGAATCAATTAACAGTCTATAGTAACTTCTTGGATAATATGAGCAAAATTGGAACTTAACTGTTGTACACCAATTTTGATAATGTACACAGCTGGCAAGGAAGAATTTGCATGTTTAGTCCACACATTACATTATCACAACCAAAAATTAAAACATTTATATACCATTGTAAAACTAACAGATTTTTCCTTAGCAAATACTGCTGATACCATATGAGACATTCAAAAATAGTTAATAGTAGCCTTTTATAAAGTTCAGTCTTTCCAGAAAAAAATGGATAGAAAGGTAAGTGTTGCTGATGATGTTCACTCTAGTCCTGGATTAAAATACTTCACTGTCCATTACAACTGCATTTGCTTTAATCATAATGCTTTGGGCTTAACTCGTTAAATAATGAATAAAATAAAACAGGGCATATTAAAAATGAAATAAATGTTTATGGATACAAATAAGCTAACCAAACATACTTAAAATGATCTTTATTATCAAGGTTGCCCTGGTGTGACATAGTTTATGGAAGAAATGCATAGCAAAACTAAGAGTCATGTCCCAGATAGTATCAATAGTGAAAACACAATAATAGATATAATACCCACAATAAAGGACTCAAGAATAGTAAAATAATCTTATAACTAATTAAAGGCCTATGTGTAGTATGTCATCTATAAATGAAAACATCAGGTCATATGAAAGAAATATTTGCAAACTAACTGAGGTAATGTCCTGGGAAATGTATGAGGCCCAATTAAAAATAAAAAAAGTGATAACACTTGCATGACTCTACAGACATATTAGCACTGTTATTAATCAGAATATGATGGAAATGTTTAAATATGAATACGCCATTAATATGTGGTGCAAAGTAAGTAACAGAATGCAAAAATGCTGCACTCTGGATGAAATAGTACAGTGAAGCTAAATTAAGCAGTCACTTATCAGTTTTATTTCTTGTATTTGAAAATCAGATCATAGTACAATTCATCATGACAGAAGAGACAGTTTTTAGAATTGAGACATCCCTGACCTTTCCAGAGAGTGATTTAAGAGCTGAGTCAGCAACATTGTGTCAGTGTCATTGGGAAAAATATAAAAATATTGGATTGTCCCTCAGAAATCAAGTTTACTGTGCTTGCTAGCAGTCACTTATCAACATAAAACTGAGCAGGGAAAAGGGAGATGAGGGAGGTGAAGGTGAATGTGGTGCATTCTTTCTTCCTTCATGGGACAGCATGAATTAGAGCAAACTGATTGTATTGCTGAGGATTAATGTGCAACGTTTTACATCTGAACATTTTCTTATTAAATATGAAAGTAACATCAGACGTTGGGTGACCGTGGTGGTGCAGCAGTTAGTGTTGCCTCCTCACAACAAGAGGTTCTCTGGTTTGATCCTCAGCTGTGCTGTCTTCTGTGTGGAGTCTGCATGTCCTCCCTGTGTTTGTGTGGGTTTCCTCCAGGTGCTCCGGTTTCCTCCCAAAGACATGCTGTAGGTGGAACGGACACTCTAAATTGGCCCTAGGCATGAGTGTGTGCATATGTGTGCCGTCTGTGGAAGGTTGGGCACCAGGCTGGCAACTCAACACCGTAAAACTCCACTGGCAATCATGAGCAGACAGGTGATCTGCTGTGGCGGCCCCTAATCGGGAAAAGCCGAAAGAAGAAGATCAGAATTCTATTCTAAAGTATGTATAGGAAATTGTAAACCCTTGTAATATACTATTTTAAAATAATGCACTCTGCTGCTGCTACATGGCAGGGCCTCTACGTATGAATCCCCTTATATTATTCATACAGCTGCCTGCCTGTATTATCCTTCTTCCCCTCGTTGTGATCCTTCACTGTAGCTATCACTTACAGAAATCTATAATATCAGCTCAATTTTTGCTTATATTTTGAATGTCTTCTCTTATCCTATTCTGCCTTACTATATTCCTCATTAGGGATATCATTTCCTCTTCTATGATCATTTACATTTGTCTCGGCCCTTCTTCTAAATGTGCAGCAATTTTCATTTTTGGTGCTGAAACTTGAATCAGTATTATCTATTTCTTACTTTTATTCTGTCTGTTGGCTCCGTTTTCTGTCCCTATAATGTGGAATCCCTAGAGATTTAGTAGCAGCTTAAGACATTATTCTTGCCATTTCTATTGCATCTCATCCCATATTCTCTATACTCCAGGAATATACTTCATCCTACACTGACAGCTTTACAATCTTCCACACCATTTGATGGGTGTTTGATTCCACTGATACAGCCTGTAACTCCTGCTCATATAAGGCATTTGAGTTTCTTAACTGGTACACAGATCTTCATTGTAAAGTTTTGTATGTGCCTGCTATTACTGATAGCATTAACATGCCTATGTCAAATGCCATTTATATTTCTATTTTATTCTTCTCGTGCTTGCTGTTTCATGATAATTGTGATGCCCGTGCACTAGCCCAGTAATTAAGGAGCCTCAGTCCTCACCAACAGTACCAGTGAGGGATGTGCACATTGGGAGGATGACAAGTACACACACAGGAAAGTACAATTTCCCTTAAGAGCACACAGAGATCAGAGTTAGTCTAGTGCTGGTTTCTCCCTCTTTCTGCAGATCCCCAGTAAGACTCCCCACTGGCACAGCTATAGGGTTAAGATTTCAGCCGAGTGGTCAAGCCAAAACCTCCATCATCCTCTCTGTCCAACCAGTGCTTTGTGTCCCTTACCAAGTAGCTGGCACACACACACACACACACACACACACACACACACACACACACACACACACACACACACACACACACACATGCACACACTGAGATTTGATTTATATACAAACACACAGATACTCCTGGAAAAGGCTAACATAGGTTCACTAGCTATGCCCCCTTCTGCCCAGACTATACTGTAGTACCAGCTGCCACCAACCACTCTTACTTATCAGCTACTATAAGGCCCTTCCCAAAGGGTGACCAATTCTAGCGTGTAATGTTACTGTAATCTGAATGGTAAGTGTGACCAAGACTACAGCTGTTTAGGAGTGGCCTACATAGTGTCACCAGATACATATGCATGTACTCTAAGAGTTTAAATATCTCTAAACAAACCAGCCACAATTAAAAGATTTAAATATATTTAATAATTAATAATAGAACAAAGACAATACTCAATAACTAAATACACAGGAAGTACTTCAAAACAACATTGCAGGACAATTTCAATAAATACAGAAAACATCTAAACTAATATTTACTGTATTCCTATCTATATCTAAGAGAAACTATGCCCTAAATGACTTACTTACAGAGCAAGACAAGTGCTGATGAGAGGATGTTGTCAGATCCAAAGACAAATACAAAATGCACAGACTCACTCTCTGAGATACTACTATCAAACATTTATGTTGGGTTATCTCAGATTACATCATTCTTGGTCACTTCTGCCTTCATTTCCCAGGCTAACAGAAACTTAAAATTTAGCACCTCTGTGTCAAAAATATTTATGTTTTAGAAGTTTGCCTGGAACTGGAAGTCATAAGACAGTTAAACACGTTTACCTTTGAAACCTCTTGTTATATTTTTGAAGCTCTGCTCATGACATACAGCTTAACACACACTTCTGCACCAGCAGTTTAATACACACATAAGATATAGATCTCTTATATTTGTAAGACAAGCCTATGGATTGTATTAATATTCACAAATGACATTGAATTATTTACAAAATTCCAACTAACAGGGCTGGCAGCATTCACAATGATATCCTTACCCTATGTCTACTTCCTGTATGCTTTTGATGCACCACTGAAATCTTATCCACAGGTTGGGGTAGCTATAGCTCTATAATATGCATGTGGCATTTAGCAATTGAACACTGCTCCCCCAACTTCCCACTGACCCCACCACAAGCATACACACACCATTTATTAATTTAATAGAGCCATGTTTGCTTCTAATGAACATTGTTTGTTGGTTACATTTTATTTTCCCATTCTCATAAGGCTTGATATTGTCCTTCTTTCTATTTTTCCACCTTTCTGGTGATTAGTGTTATAGGAAAGCACACTGTTTTCCACCTAATGAAGTTTGACCAGTCTTGGATTCTTCAATTGCTTTATCCAACTTCAACAAACTCAAATCGTTATTCAGCCCGTCTACACCTTTAATATCCTCACACATCCATCAATTTGATAATGATTTTTTTATGACTGTCTCTAACCTTCTTTATGTTCTGTCCCTTTTATAAATAAACTGTACCTTAAACCAGAATCTGGAAAACAGACACATCCGTCCTATCTGCATAATGAAATAATTTTCATTCATATCACTTCTTAAGTAACAGTAATATTTCTTATTAAGTTTTACTTCACTAAAACTAAAACCTGATCTCAAAAGAAAAAAAAAAACTGGGGGGAATTTAATAAAGCCTACATGGTTTTATTTATCGTGTAGGAATCGTGGCACACTGTTTACAAGAAAGTAAGCAGGTTTGCAATCCAGTAAACAGAGCTGGGTGGTGAACATGCACGTACCAACACATAAGTATCTGTAGCAGGCAAATCACTTCATAAGTAGTTGAATTTCATGCAAATGAGGGAGGTAGAGTGATGCAGCAAGCAGAGAGGCAGTCCTGTAGACCCCATTCTGGTGTCTGTAGTTTACACTGAAAACTGTCGCATACTGGCTTTTAAACAGACAACAGGGGCTGTAAAAGTGTAGTTAGATGAACAGAAATGGCATAGCAGACACAGATATGTGCAAAACTATCCACCATGTGTCCACAAATGTAGGGAAAATAAGTTAAAATAATTTTATTTTGTTAATGATCTGGATATGTTTGCCCAGCATGCCACAGTGTGCAAACATACAGTTATGAAAAAAAATAGTGGAAAAAACAAATTTCATAGTATGTGACAGAAATGTAGTATAGAACCCTGTGTGGAGTATCCACAATGGTGGAATGGTGCTGCTGCTAACAAGGTAGGGCCTGGACCTGTGTAGTTTCCAGGTTGTGTACACAGAATACTATGTAAATGACTTGGGGTTACTGAATAGCACAAATGTGTACCTGTGTCTGCATAATCCTTCTGTGTTGGCACAGAACAATGTCAGTGTCCACAGAAGAGGTAGCTGACATCAATGGGGTGGTGCGTTTGAGGACTTGTAAGCTCATTGGAGCTCAGCTGCACCTCTTTGCATGGCATGCCGATGTGCTCAGCAGTAGGTGTGTACACTGGCTCTTAAGCTTTATTCATCTTCAGGGTACGTGTTTCAGCATGTTTGCATGGTGCCACTGTGCTGAGCATACCCTTTTGGGGGTGTGTGTACAATGACTGCTGAGCTTTATTTACCATTGAGGCACTTGTTTTGACATGTTTGCGTGGCATGCCACTTTGCTGAGTGTATCCAAAAGCCAATGGTATATTAATTACTGATTAACTTAAACTAGAGCCATTAAATGTTCTTAATGATTACTTGGCAGGTGGAATCCATCATAGGAAGCCAATCACACAGCCTACACCTACAGCAGAGTTCCATATAAGTTGCATACACCCTACAGTCTGATGTCTTCCCCACATTTTGCACCAGTGGAGTACAAACTTGGGAATTTTAACTGAAGGAATGCTAGGTGCTGCTGCAGATCTGCTACATCTGTATGTGCTAGATGCTGAGGTTAGTGATGCTGCTGCTGCTGCTGCTGCTGACAATAGGCCTAGACTGAGAAGGAGAAGAGTGTTCATGTCCAGGGTAACGTTCCAGGAGCTACATGAGCTTGAGATTGTCAAACACTACAGGGTTGACTGAGACATACTACAGCAGCTCACTAAGCTCTGCCACCATCATCTCATACCCTGAACCAACAGAGGGGAACCCATCCCAGTGAATAAAAAGGTATGTGTAGCTCTAAGGATACTAGCCACAGGTACTTTTTAAAGACCAACTGGAGACATGATGGGGGTCTTTCAGGCATCTGCATACAGGGTACTCTACCATTTTCTAGATGCCATGCTACCACATGCCAGTGAGCACATTTATTTTCCCCTCATCCCTGAGGCCAGCAATATGCAGCACTTCTACTATATAGCACACTACCCTGAGGTTCTGGGTGCCATAGACTGCACTCATGTACACATCAAGGCACCACTTTGGTGAGGAAGGTAGCATCTACATCAACCGCAAGGGGTATCTCTCCATCAACTGCCAGGTTGTGTGCAATGCCCAGGGCATTATCATGAATCTGTATGCTGGCAGCCCTGGCAGTTATCACAACTCCAATATCTGACATTCATTGTAGCTGTATCAGGTGTTTGCTAGGGGTGACATCCCACATGACCATTTACTGGGGATGCTGGCTATACACTGGAACTGTGGGTGATGACACCCATCAGAAATTCATACACATCCATTGAAGAATGCCATAACGAGGCACACACACACACACACAAACTAGGAACATCACAGAGCATGTGTTTGGGCTGCTAAAGCCATGGTTCTGGTGCCCCAATATATCCAGTGGAGCCCTTCAATACTCTCCAGCCACATGTGCATAGATGTTCAGAGTATGTGGCATGCTACACAATATGATCGTGCAGAAACAGTTGCTGCAGGATCAGCAAAGAGAAGGGATACTCAGTCCTCCACCAGTGCCTAGGTCCCCATAGCCACAGGAGGAATCGGAGGAGGAACCCCCTGAGGTTGATACTGTAGGCAGATGTGGACCCTAGAGACTGACACTTTACTTCCACTCCCATACATATAGTAAAATGATGCCAGCCAGCCCACACAACCTGTACCTAACCATGCATTGGCTGTGTACTTCATGCATCAAACAGAGTCAGCCCTAAACTACAGGTCTGTCAACTGCTATATTCACAAGGTAAGTCACTCACCTATACACCATTTGTAAGGGGTACTAGAATATGGCAGCGTATGTATGGACCTGCCGCATGTATGTAAGGGAACATAGTGGGCTACTGGGCTACTTGGAGAAATCTAATAGCCACAGGGAACAGCAGGTACCCAGTCTAATAGTATGTGTTCCATAATATTCACTAGGCCACATGGCTGGAATATCCACTACATTAGTCAAGTGAGATGGTAAACAATGGGATCACAGGACAGTCGTACAACTGTCGATGCCAGCAGATCATCGGCTGCTCATCCCTAACCCCATCAAATCAGTGCCCCCATTCAACTGCTATAGCAGTACATAAGCAATGATATATCAGCAGACCAGCCAATCTCAAGGCTGTGACGTACAGCCTGTTGGTTGTCACACATAACGCAGGGATGATAATGTATGTCTGTATGCTGCTAATTGTGTGATGAATGGCACAACTCTTTTTGATGGCCTGTGTGGTTCAGTGGGCTAGGGATGTTGGTATGGTTGATGGTGTTGATGGTTTGAATGTGGCAGCATCCACATATTTTGCATGCGAGGTAGTCTTATAGTGATATTGCCACAGACTGTCAGACCCCTCAATCTGTTACTGCAAGAAAGGTGGACAAAGTCAGAGAGAATGCGGGAAAAAGGTGCATCACTGCAGACAGACATTACGCATGCACTGATTATCCTAGATGTTGTCTAGTACAACAGTGGGTTGCATCACAACAGGATATCTGCAGGATTTAAAGTCCATCACTCAAATGTGTCTGTAGGTAGTACTATTCAGTGACTGCATTGTACAATAAATTACCAGAACAACACAAATATATGAGGAACAGATGAGACATATGGAGCGATTGCCATCATGTGTCCATAATTCATTCCCTCAACTCCTGGAATAGAAACATACACAGGTCTGTCAGCCACATGTCATCCTGTAACACTACCAGTGGTACAACATCATACAATATAAGTTACACAGAATTTGGTGTGCAGTCATGACACATGCCTGCATACAGTATCTGTTGTGTACCACAACAATTGGCATGACAAAACAACACTGCATTACACAAGTACATGTCAAGTAATGTAGCCACCCTGTGCATCAGACACATAGCTTCATTTTCCTGCATCGATGGCAAGGATGACAGGGATGTCACACAGGTATCATCACATGTAGACTCTGCCAAATAGATGACAGCATGTTTGTGAGTCAGAAAGCAGTGTGGTTAGAGAGGCCATGGAGAGGTGCCGTGTGTGTCTGTGGGTGACCTGCATGTGAAAGTGAGGTTTTGAGTGTATGTGCATGTATACAGTCAACCCCAGTGCTATCACTACACATGTGTATGTCGGACAGCTGTGGACCATACATGGTAGAGTAGACAGTTCACAATCTCCAGCCACGAACACAGGAACTGTCTCGGCCAGGAGTTGCACTGACACCACCATGCCAAAGATCAGATGAGATGCTAGTACCTGACTGTGACTGCTGTCTGCTGGGTCTGTGTCTCCCACGGGAACCACCCAGGACCATGTGTCCATGGCTTGGCAACATCTCATGGTGTGGACAACACACTTCCCTCTGTGGTGTTGGAGGTACGGCCACTATGGGAGCATAACTGTCCATGGCTACGTGGACACTCAGCAGTTGGTGTTGCTGACCTATGTCCACGGGTCTGACGCCCAACTCCAGCCAGATGTTTCAGCACAGACAATGTGCATTCCAGACACTATCTCAGCCCACCATCTGTTTACTGCATCAGTGAACTGATCTAGAGTGTCCCCAATGTGGTTGAGGCAGTCACGAATGTCAGACTGTGCTGCATCCATAACCCTAAGCATACATCCATTCAAAATGTATCTGTGCCTCCATGACAGCCTGAAACATATGTTGAGTGACTCAAGATGTGACACCAGCAAAAGGTGGTGGACAGACAGCAGGCCTCCTACAAGCACCCCTGTCAATCTGCCTGTGTGTAACTTCAGTAGGTCTCTGACTATGACCAGTGTTTACCCTCAATGGATCCATAGTTGCAACACGTCCCTGTTCAATGTGTCCACCCTCTGACTGTCCGATATCTGTGGCCTCTGGGGACTGGGTATGTGTGGGCATACTGTCTGTGAGTGGAGACAATGGGGACAGAAGAGGGATGTCAACCTCTGGGACAGACTCAACCACTGGCAACCCCACCTGTGCCTCACTATGGCCACCATCATCATCATAGTCTGATGAGACACTGACATCAAGTTGTGAGGGGACAATCTCCAACCCCCTGGTCACCTATGAAAACCAAGACAAATGCAGT
Organism: Protopterus annectens; assembly: GCF_019279795.1. Classification (NCBI taxonomy): domain Eukaryota; kingdom Metazoa; phylum Chordata; order Ceratodontiformes; family Protopteridae; genus Protopterus; species Protopterus annectens. The sequence continues at coordinate 215,351,031 of NC_056729.1, read as the reverse complement.
ACTTTACTACCTGCACTTTTATGTATGGTAATCCATACAGACTTATACAAATGAGGATCTACAACTGCATTACTAGTCTCAGATCTTCTCATCTCCGCTTCCATGCACAGCAGACAACCTCACAACATACACATATAAGTCAAAGCCTTTATAACATGCTCATCAGCTACATCCAGTTAAAGTTGCCACTGCAATTTACCTGCAAAGTATAGAATATGACACTATATGTGATAGAACAAATTAAACTCAGTGCACCTATCTAGAGAATGATATGTCAGCACTAGTGTCACTGCCTCAGGTATGTAATATCTACCCTTTGTGTTTGAATGGGTATCTTGGATTACTTGCCTCATGTATACCAGGCTGTGTAGTTGCTTATAAGTGCAAACATGTTAATTTTCATTCAAATACACACCTGTGATTACCCAATCTATGAACTATAGTCAACTGTTCCAGAATTGTACATACAAATATTCTAATCTGGCTAAACACATTTGTACATAGTGCAATATGTCAGCCCTTAATTTTAATAGGGTATATATGATCCATAAAACAACAGTATCATACTTACCAGGTATAGAACCATGAGCTTGGTTGACTCATGATGGACCTATGAAAGGGTGAGGGAGAGGTATTGTCAGCACCACCATATGTTTCAGCACTACAGGGTAATATGTGCCTATATCCACTTATACAGTAGCCACTGTTACAGGCTGTATTGCTGAGATTCACAGTATGTGTGCACAACTGAGCTTAAACCCCAACCCCCCTATGCAGATAGACCTGACACCTTGTATATGTATGTACAGCCTGCCACAATGACTGATAAAGTATTAAAATGGTGGACACAGTAAACTTACCTGGATGTTCCTCTGCTGGGGGCAGTGTTGGTCCCACCTCCATGATGTATGGTGTGATGGATGCCTAGGAGCTGTCATGTGTTCCTAGGTTCTCCAGGAATTCTTCTGTGGCTGAGAGTGGCTATGCCACTGTAGGCCCTCCACTGGTGGTAGCATGGTCCCTGGCAATATCAGCTGCCCTTTGTTGTGCAGCATTCACCATATCTTTGGCACTGTGTTGCACCTGCTCATAGGTCCTGTCCTGCTGGCTAATCTGATTGACATCCTGCACAAAGTCTGCCCACAATGCTGCCCATTGTTCATGATTATCCCTCCCCCTGGGCAATAACAACTGATGATACTGCCTTTGTGCATACACTATTACCTCATTCTGTGCATTGGAGAAGGGGGTATGTCTTCTGCGATACATGGTTCCTTAAAGACAACAAAAGGGGAACACATTACAGGACCAGATATGTGGATGTCCAATATGTACAGATTCATCATGCCCATAATGGCCTGCACTACCCATTGCTCCCTCACACATCATACCCCACAGTCTGGCAACATATTACATGTGTGGATCCCAGCAAGATAGTAACACTACGAGGGTATGTCCCTCTGTGCCATGACAGATTCTGCTGTATGTTCCTACACCCAGCACTGCAGTGTACTGTTGTGTATCCCCTACAGGCAACCTCCTACTACTATGTTATACAGCCACTGTCAGACAAATATCAGTGTGTTATTACAACCACAATATGGGGACAGCCAAGCAACACCAGTGTGTCACAATGACAGAAAACAATGAAACCTGCTGTAGAATATGTTCCCTGTAGGCATCATACTTCTCAACTATACAGATGTTTGCAGAATGTCAAGATGTTTGCATCATACTTTTGTTCGCACAACATTGTGGATTTCTGACAAAAGGTTGGCCAATCATTAATGACTGATGCCAGAAAATAAAGACACACATCTGAGTTTAGGATGTCATACCCTACAGAAAACAGTTATGCTACTATAATATCTGTTGATCTACTCACTTTCTTACTTTTTATGAGTAATAGTTACAGTGTCCCTAATTTTGGGCCTTTGTCCCTTCATTAATTATAGCTTTGTTCAGATTTCTTGCTGTAAAAGGTTGACAGCTATGTTAGGCATAGCTCTCAATCAGACAGGAACAAACATCAACAGAATCATGGACTTCGCCAGAGTACATCAGGGACAATCAGGAATATTTTTAAAATGTTAGAACTATTTATGTGAGACATTGACAGAATGAGAGGAGGTGAATTAGTGTACATTGTCTGATGTTACAGGAGTATACACCCTTCCATATTGTCACTATGTATTACATGTAATTTACTAGCTTTCCTACAACAGCCAACTGTTGTAGGAGGGATTAAGAGGGACCGAACTAAGATGTGAGTGGAAATCATGGACATTTTAGAAGCATGATTGTAGGTGTAGGACAGCTGAGTAACAATGACATGTCATTACCATAGATCTAAGACAGGTTTACTGTTGTAATCTCTATTCCACATACCTCCATCCTCCCATCTGCATCCTGTTAAATGGAGAAATCAATTGCATACCTGGTGGAGTGCAGTACTCACTACTTTACTGTTACTGTTTAAGGTACTGCTCATTAGCAGGTACTTGCCTCTGCACCAGTGTGTGGTTCTGATATGGTAATTGCAGCCAAAACAGCTGAATTGAACTATCATTAGCCAATGACATGCCACCACAGTGCAATACATAAGGCCTTTATGTAGAACTGGGCCCTTTCTTAGCTGTTTAGATGGATATTATGGAGATGTGGAGACTACAGCATCACAGAGGGTAGGTACCATAATTGTTAACTGTAGAGATTTATGTAGTATGTCCACAGTTTCACCTCATATGTGTGGTCAGTGTCCCATGATATTGTTTGTCATCTGGCAATTCAATGGCAAACATTGTGGGTTGAGGCCAGTAATGGAAGGCACTCATTTGAGTGTCAGACATCATACCCCTCAGAATATGCATGCTGATGCAATAGCTGTCATTCTGTCAACCTACTATCTATGTAGGAGCAAACTGTAAAACATGTCCCATCTCTGACCTTTGTTACCCCATTAAGTATGGCTGTGTCTGGATTCCTTGTGCTAGGGGGTTGGAAGGTATGGTAGTTCTGTAGTAGTTACCTTTACATACAGGTGTGTGTGCTACTAGAAAACATAATGGGGAGTGTGAACACTTTGGAGGACAGCAAGCTGTACATGTAACAATGGCAGCTGTGGCAACCTGTTTGACAACAGATTCAGGATAAGGGTAAGGGTACCCTTTACAGTCCAGTTGAGGCATGTGATTAAGGTGCATCTGTTATGCAACTGTGCCAATAACAGAGTAGTAGGCAACATATAGTTTTGCTATATGGATATGAGCAGTGTCTCCCTACCTGCAGGCCTTTGACATGCAAAACTGCATATTAGTTAATTAACTAGCAGTAACCTGTGCAGATAAAGATTGCATGACTCAGTCATTAATTGCTGTCTTCACAGTAATGTAATTGAACTGCAACACAAGACTGTATTTGAACCCAGGACTGTGTGTGGGAAAAATGTACTGCATGCAAGTCATTTAACAGACTAAACTAATCAATCACTGCTACAGCAGGTGTATTTTCAATGTATATGTGCAGACATACAAGGTGTGACACAAATTGACTGTATCCATCAGTATGTGCATGGCTTTCTATTGCAGTTTTTCTGCACCAGGGTCCAAGTTGAACATGTTCTTTGCCACTGATGCCTTAATAGGTGTCTTTCTACATATTGCTGATACAAGAGCACATTTACCTGCCATCACAGGCCTCAATTAACATTCATTTTTATGTTGTTGGCTGTCTAGTGGTGTATAATTGCACCAGAGTCCAAGGTGCACTCCCATTTTTCCCATTAATGTTTAATTCCAGTTTGCATGGTGTGGCATGGCGTGCAGCTCGGCTGAGACATGCCTAATGACTGTAAGTGGCAATCACTATCTTTTGATGAAAATACCTACTTTAATTAAGATCTGCTGTGTCTAACAATGTTAGAAACACATTTATTCATTAAAGCTCTATTTAGCAGAGTTAAGCAAAGCTGTACAGTCCAGTGCACCACACAGCTCCATCCTAAAAAATATAAAGAAAAGAAAAAAGGGTAGATAGGAAAGTGGTGAAATGGGGGCAAGCAGGGGGAAAACATAGTGAAAGGCAGGTAGGGATGTGCAGGAAGGGTGTAGGAAAGATCCATAGCTATCCATTTCTTGTATAGCAAAAGCTGTGCACTTTGACAGATTTTGTACATGAATGTGGACACTCAAACCCCAGCGAGGGGGGTGAGGACAACATAACTGCATTGCCAAGCTAACTGGACCAAATTACTTGTGTCCAGTGGACACGTGTGTGAAATGGAGAGCTGTGTATGGGACGATATATATATATATATATATATATATATATATATATATATATATATATATATATATATATATTTATATATATATTTTTTTTTTTTTTTTTTTTTGGGACAGGTGCCCATTTTTTTTTTATTAAGGTTAGAGTGGAATCTTGGGGAAGGAGCATGGGTGAGTGTGGGGAGGTAAGTTAGGTAGGAGAGGATGCATTCACAGAAAGATAAGACAGCAGACAGGGGCAGTGTGTGATACATGAGGTGGGTGAACACCTTGGATGGGGAGGATGTTGTGGATTCCAAGTAACCTATGCTTCCAGATGGCAGCAGTGTGACTCACGTTCCCTCCCATGGGACTGGCGGCACTGAACCTTCACTTCCCTGTGGGTGGCTATGCAGGAGTCTGGGTGCCAGGCAAGGCTGCCCCAACAGGTCAGCCAGTGTGCTCTCAATCTGGCTCAAGTGGCATTCATAGCTGGGATGAACAATCCTGCCCACCATGACTAGCAGTTGATCCTGGGTGACATCTCCTCTACCACCACTCCCAGGGCAAGGCTGGGCCTTGTCCCCTGAGGCAGTCCCACCTGACACCACAGGTGGTGCAGGGGCAGTGGATGTGGTACCACCAGTTTGGGTCCAGACATGCCAGGACGCGGTGACACAGATAACTGAGGTAAGATAGAAGGATCAGCTGTAACAGGCCTACCGTGACATACTGTGGTAATGAAGGTATAGCAAAAAGAATAGGTTAGCTGTGAACAAATCATTGTTAGTAATAACATTGCAGCAGAACATTGGAAATAACCCAATTACATATCAATGCATATTGTGTGAAACACAAAAACAAATAACAGCACAGTCAGTGCATTAACAGCATGCCAGTAACAGTTATAGCATAACACCAACAAAATAGGTACGTTAAAAAGATATGTTAATATGCAACCATTATAATACATAACAATGATAAAACGCATATCCCAAAATACGAGTAATGTAACAACACATGTTAATAGTAAAGCATAACCGATGAATATAAATAAGAAATAAATGAAGATAAGGGGTGGGGAGAGAGAGAGAGAGAAAAACAGTCCATTAGTACAATTGCAGGTTATTTCCTTGACAACAGTACTACTATCTATAGGTCTGTATTTTCTTTATGTGTACAGTGACTACAAGTCTCCTATAGCTGATGTACCACATGCATACCTCTCAAGCTACTTGCATGGGATACTATGGGCCAGGCAGTAACAGCTGTGGGTACACAACTACACAAAATGATTGCACATCAGGTGGACCTGTATAGCTACCGAGGTGTTCTGTGGGCTGATCTGGTGATACTTTGCAATCTAGGTATTCATTTCCATGGAAATTCTGTGACAGATGGATTATGTACTATTAATTACATAACGTGAAATTGTGACACTTGAGAGACATGTATGTGTACAATACAGACACTAAACAGCTGTCATGCCTTGGTTGGCAGGCATGGGGATAGAACTCAATAGAAGTGACTGCAACAACTTTTAACAGACAGTCCAGGCATACAACCATACCAGGATTACACATTTTATTTCTGACTGAACATTGCTGAAGAACACATTCTTGCTAATTATTTTAACAGTCTATGACATCTAAACACACAATTATCTACTCATAATATGGGCTACTTCACCCATTTACCTGTAGTTCCTGTGAAGTCAGAACTTGTGAGCATTATGTGACTACTACTGCAATATTTACTGTTACATACCACTGGATTTGAACCCCAGACTGTATGTGGCAAAATGTACAATATACACAGTATTTAACAAACTGAACTACTGAGTCACTGCTGATTACTGACTGACTGATATTTGCCTAGAGCTCACTTGGAACCAAAATATGACCTGGTAGTTCTATTACAGTGTTAAACTAGACTGCAGTGACAGTAGAATGCACATGCATGAAATGTAAGCATAACACTGACAGTAGATAGTAGGTAAGCTATATGTCAGTATCATATCTGTGAAGTCAACAAACAATATCAGCTCATGGACTGGGCTACCTCTTCCATATACCTTTATTACTTGATGTCTGAGGATGACAGAGCATTATATGACCAATATTGGCCCAGTGACAGCCTTGAACAGTACTATATGAGTTAACCAATACAATTTGCAGTCATTAGACTTGTATTCTACCACTATTACAGTGTTATACCTGACTGCAGCTCCTTACCTTACAGTCTCAATGCATACAACTCTACTACAATGGTTACAACAACATAATACTGATATACACCATTTTCCTTGGTGTTATTGGTAATGTTTTGTGTTTTTTATTGAACTACAGTTGGTGTTATTCATTTATTGCACTACAGTTCTAATTCCACATTTATTGTACTACAGGCTTTATTGTATATACTTTAATGCAGTTATTTTTTTTGTTTCATGCTTTTATTGCACAGCTCTGTCTCTTGTGAGTCAGACAGAATTTATTGCCAGCCTCCCACCCTGTTACTGCTGTGTTCTTAAACACCATTGTCTTTCTAGTTGCCTGTCCATTATGTTAATTTGACCATAAATCTTGTTCTCTTTCTCCTTTCACTAGCTGGTGTGAGTAAGCCCAATATTGTCATTTTGTGAAATTACTCAAGTTATTTAAATTTATTGGCCATCCTACTGTATTCCATAGTACCAGAAATAAAAAGTGCTCACCTTCTTTCAGTCTATCTTGTTCATTTAAAAATAGTGGCTCTCCACTTAAACTTAACTTTTTAGACAGCTAAAACTTAAGTTACCCACTTTCATATCTAACTGCTTACTGCACACTGCAATGTTTAGGATAAACATTTTTTTCTCATCTTACCTTTAAACATCTATTGCAAGACCACCCATTATTGCAGAGCCCACATTCTGCCTCTAAGTAATCATCTTGGGATTAGTACTTCTGTTTCCCCTGGTGAAAGAAGGAGTACAGGAACATTATTTCCTGGAGACTGCTGATCACCAGAAAGCCTAATAACTGCTTTATATGTGACAGCTTAGAATCTGTACTTATATTCTGATCCTAGTGAGAAAAGAAGCAGAGTGCATTGATTCTTGACTGTTTCTCGTTGGAGAGTGAGTGTCTATGCTTAATGTACCAGATTGGTCTGGTTGCTATTCAAGGCATCAACCAAAAAAAGGCTACAAGCCTACAGACCCTTGTATCATCTGGGACAAGACTGTGGATCATCAAGCAGGCTGCTACATTTTGCTTCTGGTGAGGGAAGAAGCAAAGGAGCATTGTATCCCAACAGAGTGAAGCTGTGGTGAGACCAACATTAGTAGTAGACAGGCAGTAATCATTCATTTGACTCCCCTCTTATCGTCATTCTTGACAAGCTAATTCTTTGTTTTAGGTAAGTACTGCTTGATTTGTTTATAACTTCAGAATATCTGCCTAAATACTTCATTCTTAAATTTTCAGGGTCTATGTATTAATATCCCCTCAAGTGTTTGAAAGTGCTCTGTACAGACTCAAACACCTTGAGCGACATTTTTCATTAAAAGCCCAGTTGAAATTTCTCCAATAGCTAGTTTCACACAGTACTGCTAGTTTGCAGTGACAAGCACTGTCGACATAGTTGCAAACCAGATACTCCTGACAGTGACTGATATTCTCACTCCAACTGTCTAATCAATAAAACGTGTCTGTTGCCATGGATATGCACTTTCCTACTGTCTCACTTTCTGGCTTGGTGGACATGGGCATCCTGAGGCAATGTAGAAACTGCCTCATGTTTACTGACAACCAGTTAATTCTCAAACAAACTGATATGGTATGTGAGAGATGTATTTACACAATGTCACTGAAGGCAAAGCTCTCAGTTAAAAGTACTGGTAATGTCAATAAGGTAGTCAGTAGCACACATGCTGCACAGATCACACACAGTTCAAAGCAGACATATAGGCCCACATTAGCTGAGGTACTTACATGTAACCTTTCTAAACCACAAAGACCTCCTAGATGAAGTGCTTATAACAAATACCCTCAGTAGCCCCAAATGCACTCTTTCAAAACAACACTCAGATCAACACATAGAGCTACATCTAATGGAGTCTCTACCTCTAAGCCCATAAGGCAAGTTACCACACAATCCAGCATTCTAGTTATTGGAGACTCCATCATGAGAAACACTGATGTCCATCTCACCAGGCTGAGGAAGGAAAAAGTTACAGTCAGTTGCTTATCAGGGGCTAGGCTCTGCCAAATTACACAAGCACTCAGGTCATTGGACTATAATTACCAATAGGACTCAGTCATAGTCCATATGGGAGTAAATGACTTGAGACATACCTCCCTAGACTATATGAAAAGAGACATCATGGAGCTCTCAGAATATGTGTCTCCTCAGGCTGGGATGAGCCTAGCATTGAAGAGCATTTTACCTTCTCCAAGGATTATGCCACAATATGAACAAAAGATGACTGACTTTAATAATTGCATAGTTTCTGGTATCATTCTAAAGCGGGTGCAATATTTGTCAGCATGGAAGGAGATGTTCAACAGACCATGCTGCTTTGCCAGGGATGGTATGCATCTCTCCCCTCTAGGCTTTTGAATATTAGCTAAAACGCTGTCTTCCTCCATAGTGCCTTTTTTAGGCAATGCCAAGCTGAAAATACTTCTGACAATGCAAATCAAAACCAAAAAAATCTAAAGGGATTACTTTTCAGTGCTAGGAGTCTAAACAAAAATCTCCACTCCCTAGAAGCTCTCTTTACCCTATAGAATGCTGACATCTGTTCAGTCACTGAATCATGGTTTAAACTCGTGGTGAGCACACCAACAGTGCACGGTTATAATACCTTCCACACATTTATGTTAACTACTTCATAGGCAGGGACTAAAGGTGGAGGTGTCTCTATTTATATCAAAAGGTTGGTTAAACAGGACAATGCACTTGAGCTACTCCATGATCAAATCACCATAGCTAAACTCCAATACCACTTCCATGCAAGCTATAGGCCCCTCTCTATGACCCAGGAAACCCATACCATGTATTTAAACTTATTAGAAACACTAACCATCCAACCCAACACCATATTCATGGATGACTTTAATTACCACACTATTAACTGGGGATCCTATACGACAACAAACATACATGCACAAATATTCCTGGATTTTGTAAACACAAGCTTCCTAAACCAGATAGTCAATACACCAACCAGAGCTGAAAGGCTAACCTCCTGCTATTAAGTGAGAAACTGGCAAAATTTCAAGCCCCCATAAACCCTGAGAACACTTCTACCTATGCAGACTTGTCCACAGAAACCCAGTACAAGCATGTTAATAGCTGCATAGAGGTAGCTGTACCCACCAGGAGGAAGTACAGAACTAACTCAAAAAACAAGACTCCCTGGTGGAATCACAAAATCAATCATCTGTATAACAGGAAGAAGAAAATCATGGCAAAAATTAGGAGGTGCAGCACCCAGCAGGATAAAAACACTCTCATCAAACTAAACAAACAACTCAGAGGACAAATAAAGTCTATCAAAGCCAAATTTGAGATAAGTCTGGCCTCCCAGGCCAAGGACAACCACAAAGCATTCTTTAGCTATGTCAGCAACCTCAAAGGCAATACACAATTGTGTGCAGAGCTCATTGTAAATGGAGCCACCTATACTGAGCCAAAAGATATAGCAAACCTCCTGGCTGATAAATTCAGCTCCAACTTTACTCATCTCTCCCTCTCAACTTTCCCTCAGGAAGTATCATCAGATATAACTCCCCCTACTATCACTAGTGAACAGGGCCTTAATGCTCTCTCTTAGACCAAGAACACTGTATCAATTGGCCCAGACAATATCCCAGGATGCCTTCAAAATAGCATGAAACATGATCTATCAAGGCCTCCAAAATTATTATTTAACTGTAGCCTCCAAACAGGCTTTGTGTTTCATGAATGAAGAAAGGCAAAAGTCATCCCTATGCACGAAAGTGGACCATCTACAGACCATGGAAACTACAGACCCATAAGTCTAACTAGTCTTATATGTAAAGCCATGGAAAGAATTATCACAGAGATGATCAACAGAGATATAGTAAACCTCCAGACACTGGACCCAACCCAGTTTGGCTTCATTCAAGGGTAGATCATGCCTACTCAACCTTGTGGACTTCTTTGAGAAGGTCACCAAAGCAATGGATAAGGACAAAATTGTTCACATTGCCTACCTTGACCTGGCCAATGCATTTGACAAAATACCCCACTCAGGCATTGTTGACAAACTGAAGAGGTTAGGTACAAACCCTTATGTCATCTGGTGGATAGGTAACTGGCTCACAGACAGGACCCTGAAAGTTAGAACTAGGGAGTCCACCTCTGCAAACAGGCCACTCACAACTGGAGTCCCTCAGGGATCAGTCCTTGGACCATTCTTTTTTTGCATTTACTTCTCAGAAGTCAAGGCCAATGTCAGTAGTTTATGGCTGACTAAATGTGCAGATGACTGCAAATTAGGAGCTGTCATTGAATCTCACACTGACACAAATGTTCTACAGGAGGGGCTGACACAGACTAACAACTGGTGTTAGAGCCATGGACTAAAACTAAATGCTAAGAAATGCATAATAGTATCCTTTGGAAAGTCATCCATCCGTAGTAACTATCATATCGACAACACACCCCTTAGAGCTGATCCAGTAATCAGGGACTTAGGTACACACATGGATAATAATCTAGCCTTTGATCACCATGTGTCTACAGTAGTGATGAAATCATTCTATGTCTCACAATTTATAAACAAATGTATGGCATCTAAGTTCAAGGAAGTAATTGTCTCACTGTATTTAGCATTAATCAGACCTATCATTGAGAACAATGCCCCCTTTGGTATGTATCTAACCAGGCGGATCCAACAAATGTAACATCCACAGAGGTTCCTCACTAGCAGAATACAGGGTGCCAGTAATATGTCCTTTGCAGACCCCCTCAAGGCCCTATCCCTCTATTCTGTCTCCTGTAGACTTTTGAGGGGAGATCTATGTCTGGCATACAGGGCATTGTCAGACCCAACTCTGATGGACCTCCTGTTCATCCACAAAACAAACAGCACCGCAATTACCTGTTCTAAAGACTTACACCTTGTTCTGATATAAATAGAACCTGGAGAGATAGGCATGTATCCCTGAGACTACTCCTTCTATGGGACAGGCTCCCCATCCGTGTGAAGCAGAGTTACACTGTAACCCAATTCAAGTGCAACATGGACAATTGGATGGGAAACTGGAAATTCATCCCTGGTTTGGCACTTATTTCTCAAATGCACACAGGTAACCTGTAAATGGTTCATCTCCCAGCGTCATGCTTACACTTATCAAGGGTAGCAGAACTTGTCAGAGATTTGGGATGAATGGCTAGGCTTAAAAAGGCCCTTGTGGTCATTAGTGTAGTAAACACCTGTGAACCTATGAACCTACAGTTGACATTATTCATGTATTGCACTACAGCTCTATGTCCACATTTATTGCACTAGAAACTTTACTGTATATACTTTATTGCAATTAATGCTTTATTCTTTCTTGATTATTTCAGTACAGCTAGCATAACACATCCGTACTCATGGTGCAACCTGACCAAGCACCTGGCATGAGACTTGACATTGTGAGCCCTCTCAGCTGCCACTGTTGGGAGAGAAGCACACCATTATGCATACCAGTTTTTCAGACATTCAGATTACATATTGGTAAACCAGAGGTCAAGTTACTTACATACTTGTGGGGCATTCCCTGCCCTCACCTCTTGGACACAGGTGTCCAAGGGTCCCCTCTTTTGTCTTTTCAGGTCATCTTGTTGGTGATGACACTGTTCACCTGTGCAGGTGTTACCAGCAGCACTGGTGAGTTCTCTGGCCAACCAGTCCCAGGCCTCTGCCTTATACTCTGAGCTCTGAAAACTGCCCTGCAGCAGCCTGTTATCATGTTTTTTTACGAGCAGCCCAACTATGACCCTGGACTCCAGAATGCCCCAATGTTGCACGCGAACGTGTGCACCTTCAACAACACTACCAGCCATATTATAGCTTCATTTGGCAGAACTCCAATGACTTCTGCTGTATTCCCACTTATTGAGCTTAATATAGGCTGTTTTTCTATCCTTACAATTCATTGAGCAACATTCAAAAAAGCACTGTGTCACTAAGCACTGTGCAAACCAGCTCAGCTGAGCTGAGAAGCAAGACAGTTTGCAGAACCATAGTCTTGGCTGAGCTTAGCAGTGTGCAAACTAGCCAAGCAGAGCCAAGCAGTACACAAACATTGGCAGCCTTTACCATGTTTATGCTGTGCTTAGCAGGTCTAAGCACAGTTGAACAGACCTTAGCAGCAGGGCCATATTTTAAAATTGCCTGCATAATATGTATATCAAAATTAAATACTTATTTTCCCATTCCATGTATTCAAACCCTGGACCTATTGCTCATGAAGCCATAACTCTACCCATTTAGCTATATGGATATTAAAAAATCTGGTATACATTCACATGCACCACTGAGCTACCAATAAGCAGTGCTGAGCACTGCACTGCACAAACTTGCTTAGACACACTTAAACACACCTTTAAATAAATAAGTTAATTACATCTGGTTGCTATTTTTAGATGTCTGGAATGTGTCAGCTATCTTATATGTGAGCACAGCTTGGCATTGCTGCATTCTATGCAGCACCCCTCAAGCATGCTTTAAAAAAAAAAATAAAATAAAATAAAAATAAAACAAAAGGACATTACAGGGAGTCTCATACACATCTGCAGCCACAGTTAGCACTACACCTCTCCCTATAGTGATTCAATAACTGTGTTCCCCGACTCTCCCTCAGCCATGGGACATCATTAATATACATGGCGAATTGCTCTACATGGTGCCTACACAGATTTTATTAAATCCTGGGGACATGTTTTCTTTGTAGTCTGTAGGCCAAATTCTATTCTCCCTCTCCAATACCAAGTGAGTTCAGTATCATTAACTGTGCCAATAAGTGAGAAGGTCACACTGAAAAACCAGTCAGTAAAAAACTAAATGAAAACTCCAGCCATGCTGGAACTTCCAATGAGTGACCTCTTAAACCTCTTCACTCAGAGGCACATGGGGTACATTCAAATGACTCTTACAAACACCAGGTGTTTCAGCTAATTGGCGATTCTGAATGCCCATGACTTGTTTCATCATTTCAATGGACAATTCCAGGCCAATAAAGCCAAATCCCACTAGCTGTGGATATGCATATTTCAGTCTTGTTATGACCTCATCAGCACAGCACAAGCAGAGTGTTTGACTAAGCATTAGAAGCACAGGGCTGTTATACCCACCTGATGTCCATTATCATTAGGGTCACTGCAAAAATATCACAAACAACAAACTAAAACAAAAAGTGAGAAGGTCACTGAAAAAACAGGTTACACTGAAAAAACAATCAATAGAAACTAAATGAAAACTCTAGCCAAGCTGAAACTTCCAATGAGTGACCTGTCAAACCTCTTCAATCAGAGGCACATGGGATACATGACAATGCCTCTTATGAACACCAGGTGTTTCCACTAATTGGTGATTCTGAATGACCATGACAAGTGTGCAACCATTAATCACTGGTAAAATCTATTTGGGTTTGTACAGTAGCACTGAAGAAGCAGAATTCCTCACTAAAATCATCCTTCCACCAGCACCTGTGGAAATTGATGGCTTAAGCAAACACCATTTAACCAATCTGACATTCTGAAGGAAAAAAAAGACTGTAAATCTACACCAGGTAGATGGATTTATGATACTGTTATATAGCATAATAAGAGAGGTACAGTCCCCAGTTTGTCTTCTTTTGGAGGAAATAATAAACAGGCGTCCCATCTGTTTGAGGTGGTGGTAGCACAAGTGGGTATAAATGATCCCATGTCAACTATTGTAAAGTGCATGGAAAGTTCCCCCCTGCCTTGGACAAATGTCCCCTATTAGTATCAATACCACCTCGGGTCTCCCCTGAAAAGTGGCCATCGGCCTAATAGGACTTACATTATCAAAAAACGATAGGTACATACATACATACATACATACATACATACATACATACATAAACCATGATACATATATCACTTTGAATTAAAAATCACCATATCTCATTTAACAAAAATGATTTTTTAAAAAGTTTATGTCGTGGCATACATGGCACAGTTGTAAGCAATCAGAATTCCTAACCCTTATCTCTAGGTTTAAAACAACGGATATCAAATCATAGAGCAGTAGCCATATATGTATCTAAAAGAGTTCCCACATCCTTCTATTTTATACCCAGTAACACAATTGCAGTAAAAATCCAGTTAAACCACTCATTTTAGTCAGGGAAGTAAATATTGTGGGAAGAAATAGCCAAGGAATTGTTATGGCTAGGTTTGTATAGGCCCTAGGGCTGATAGCCTAGTACCAACCTATGAACCTATATGTCTGGCTATATTCATGCTTATAAAGGAAAGGCACCATAATTATTGTAACTTTCTCATCTAGAAAACAGAGACCCATTATTTGTACCAGCTTTACCGTTTACCAGTACTTGAAAAAGCCCAATGTTAAGACCACTAATTAGTGTACTTCTTTACATTGATGTCACAAAATAACAATCCCTGCCATATTTTACCTACCACAATTAATATTTAACCAAAGCATTTAATTTCAATTTTAAATAAAATAATTAACTCAAGCAGTAAAACTCTCATAGACTTTCCAGTGACCCTCTGGTACAGTTGTAAGTAATCAGAATTCTTAACGCTTATTTCTAGCTTTAAAACAATGGATATCAAATCATAGAGCAGTAGCCATATATATATATATATATATATATATATATATATATATATATATATATATATATATATATATATATATATATATAGATATATATATATATATATATATAAAAGAGTTCCCACATCCTTCTACTTTATACCCAGTAACAACATTGCAGTAAAAATCCGGTTAAACCACTCATTTTAGTCAAACAAGATTTTTCTTCTTTCCAAATTTATCTCTGAGTCACAATTTTAATACACTTTTTAATAACAAAAAATTATTGCAGGTGTAGTTTGTATATTTTAAGAACATTTTTCACTCTGAACAATAGAAAATTGGTGCTTACAGTTCTTGATAACATCAGTGTGGCATCCAAAAATAATCATGCCAGATGTTCATTAACTGAAGATGATATTAGAACTTCCAAATAGCAGACAGGCTCCTGCACAGGAAGCGACTCTTCATTATCTGGACTGAGTTCATGAGTCATCAAATTACAACCTGAACTAATTTCACTGTTTAAAGCTAGCATTCAATGTACAAATAAAAAACATAAGCTGATCTACCTCCATGAAGGAAGCTACCACTGAAATCCACTTTG